>NC_046988.1:16873364-16949006 GCF_009769545.1 Cyclopterus lumpus
AGGAGCCTCCATCTTTATGTCTTGCTGGCGTTCTCGTAGATGACATCAGAGGTGACGGACTGCTGCTTCTTCTTCTTCCACATCAACAGGACGCACTGGTGGATGAACACGTACTGCTCCTGCAGACAGAACAACCAATCAGAGAGCGGCTTCAGGGGGGACACCGGCCCTCCAATCAGAGAGCGGCTTCAGGGGGGACAGGTGAGTCCCTCTCACCTCAGTCTGGACCATGGACAGGCGGTGCGAGCGCATCTCGGACACCATCCCCAGGATGTCTGCGAACTCGTGTTCCCTGATGTGCTGCATGAGGCGGTCCAGAGCGATGAAGGTCCCGGTCCGGCCCACTCCAGCACTGCAGCACAGACGGTACACCTGGTTAACTTAAACCAGGTTATCTTAAACCTGGTTAAGACTAGAGAAGCCTTGCCTGAACCCCACAGAGTCCTAACCCCCCATAGAGTCCTGATCCCCAACAGACTTCTGACAGAGTCACAGAGTCCTAACCCCCAACAGACTCCTGACCCTCACATAGTCCTGACCCTCACAGAGTCCTAACCCCCAACAGACTCCTGACCCTCACATAGTCCTGACCCTCACAGACTCCTAACCCCCCACAGACTCCACCTGCAGTGGACGATGATGGGGTCTCTGGTCCGGTTGGCCTGCTGACGGACTATGTGAACGAACTGCAGGATGCTTTCGATGGCGTTGACGGTGGGGACGCCGTGGTCGGGCCACGAAGTGTAGTTCAGGTGGAGGACGTCCTGAGACTCGTCGGCCTGCAGGGGGAGACAAAGACCAGCGAGAGGGTGAACCCGCAGCCGAGACCCGAGAACAGGACCCCGAACCGGAGGTTGAGAAACTCACGTATCCCAGTCTGAACTTCCTGATGGTCCACTCTGGAGACTCCGACTCCGACAGCATCTCCACACTGAGCTCTCCGTACATCACGGGCTCATCTGTGAACGGCCAGTAGTGGTCGCACTTCACCTGGAACACAACACAGAGGTATATATACGTATATTTATATATATCCATTTCCATCCATCCATCCATTTTCAATACCGCTTATCCTCATTAGGGGGCGCTGGAGCCTATCCCAGCTGATATAGGGCGAAGGCAGGGGACACCCTGGACAGGCCGCCAGTCCATCGAGGGCACATGTAGGGACATACAACCATTCACTCTCACATTCACACCTATGGGACATTTAGAGATCAATTAACCTGCAGCATGTCTTTGGACTGTGGGAGGAAGCCGGAGAGCCCGGAGAGAACCCACGCTGCCACGGGGAGAACATGCAAACTCCACACAGAAGGACCGCTCCGACCGGGAATCGAACCCACGGCCCTCTTGCTGTGAGGCGACAGTGCTAGCCACTACACCACCGTGCAGCCCAAAAAATCATACATACATATGTATATATATATGTTATCTACATATATATATATATATACATATATATGCGTATATATGTATATCTATATGTATATATACATATGTATATGTATATATAGATATATATCTCTATGTATATGTATTTGTACTATAAGCCACCACCCACCCTCCTGCGCTCGCTGCACTGCGTCAACATGACCACGATCGTGCTCCTCTGCTGCAGAACCATCTTCCAGAAGTCGTTGCGGGTCTCCGGCAGCGGCCCCTGGGTGGCGATGTACTCGTTTGTGTTCTTGTAGCCCTGAAGGTACAAAAACACACTTTTACTGTCATAAACAAATACAGACACAGGAAATAAAGTCTGATATTATTAGTATCATATACACTGAGAGGAAGTATTACTTTCTACTTCATGTACTTCTACTCCAGTACTTTTTACTTGCCTCAGTTACTTTACAGTTTAGGGTTGTATACTCTTTATAGTATATATACAATATAAATATATATATATAAACTACAATTGTACAATTCACTAATGAACTGATTAATATTACAATAATATACAGTAAACTGTACGTTATACATGTAACATTTGACATTTTATATTCAATTTCAGTTTCAATTCTTGCATTGTGTTGATTGTTGTTGATTGTTTAATGTTATTGTCCAATGTTGCGCAACCCGCCATGACAAATTCTTTTTATACTTGAATTTAGTAAATTCACTATAATTATTGAATAAATCCCTTTTACTAATCTTTAATTCTTGAATTCAATGTTTTTACTTAATTTATCGATTTTAGTCAAACTTGAAGGCTGAATTTAATAAATCTTCTGCTATTTTTGACTTATTTAGGAACAATTCATGTTTTCTATTAATATTAATACTTTTTTTATATTGATTATGTTTAATTTGACTTTTTCTTAGTTGGATTTAGAAACATATTTCTTCAGTTATTTTCATTACAGAAGATTTACATCTTTATAAATCGTATATTTATATATATTTCTTTTATCTTTTATATATATATATACATTAATGTATATATGTATAAATAAATATATTTATATTTATAAATATTTATGTATAAATAAATATATATAATTATACATATATGTATAAATATATATATTTATGAATATATGTATAAATACATGATTATATATAATTATATATATTTATTTTTGTATATATACATATATAAATATTTATATATTTATGTTTGTATATATATAAATATAAATATGTATGTATTATATATTCATGAATAAATTTGTATTTATATATAAATGAATATATCTCATAATAACTCACAGGTATGTAGTTGGCGTTGATGTAGTCTGAACCTTCATCGTTGTGCATCGAGATCAAATTCACCCGACTGAAGTCGTCTGGAGGGAAAGAATTAAAGATTTAAATGTTCTGTTTGACTTGTTTTAAAATCATGTGACTTTCATCAATGAATCGGATTTGTTTGATTTGTAATTAATCAAGTTTCTCTTAATATTCATGGAGTTCTTTAGTTTTGCGAGGTTCGTCCTCTTTCCCCCAGAATGCTTTGCGGTCAGCGACTCACAGGGAAGGATGTTGGTGTATCTGTTCTTGGGCCTGTTGACGGGCAGGTCAGCTGCATCATGGGAAAGATCCAGACCGACACTCTTCAGCTCCTGAAAACCCATAGAGGTGTGAAACCGAGCTTTAAACCAGCTTTAACTAGCTCTAAACCTGACTTAAACCAGCTCTAAACCTGACTTAAACCAGCTCAGCTCTAAACCTGACTTAAACCAGCTCTAAACCTGCTGTAAACCAGCTCTAAACCTGACTTAAACCTGCTCTAAACCTGCTGTAAACCAGCTCTAAACCTGACTTAAACCAGCTCTAAACCTATTGTAAACCAGCTCTAAACCTGCTGTAAACCAGCTCTAAACCTGACTTAAACCAGCTCTAAACCTGACTTAAACCAGCTCTAAACCTATTGTAAACCAGCTCTAAACCTGCTGTAAACCAGACTTAAACCTGCTGTAAACCAGCTCTAAACCTGACTTAAACCAGCTCTAAACCTATTGTAAACCAGCTCTAAACCTATTGTAAACCAGCTCTAAACCTGCTGTAAACCAGCTCTAAACCTGACTTAAACCAGCTCTAAACCAGCTCTAAACCTGACTTAAACCAGCTCTAAACCTATTGTAAACCTGACTTAAACCTGCTGTAAACCAGCTCTAAACCTGACTTAAACCTGCTGTAAACCAGCTCTAAACCTGCTGTAAACCAGCTGTAAACCTGACTTAAACCAGCTCTAAACCTGCTGTAAACCAGCTCTAAACCTGACTTAAACCTGCTGTAAACCAGCTCTAAACCTGCTGTAAACCAGCTCTAAACCTGACTTAAACCAGCTCTAAACCAGCTCTAAACCTGACTTAAACCAGCTCTAAACCTATTGTAAACCTGACTTAAACCTGCTGTAAACCAGCTCTAAACCTGACTTAAACCTGCTGTAAACCAGCTCTAAACCTGCTGTAAACCAGCTCTAAACCTGACTTAAACCAGCTCTAAACCTGCTGTAAACCAGCTCTAAACCTGACTTAAACCTGCTGTAAACCAGCTCTAAACCTGCTGTAAACCAGCTCTAAACCTGACTTAAACCTGCTGTAAACCAGCTCTAAACCTGACTTAAACCTGCTGTAAACCAGCTCTAAACCTGACTTAAACCTGCTGTAAACCAGCTCTAAACCTGACTTAAACCAGCTCTAAACCTGACTTAAACCTGCTGTAAACCAGCTCTAAACCTGACTTAAACCTGCTGTAAACCAGCTCTAAACCTGACTTAAACCAGCTCTAAACCTGACTTAAACCTGCTGTAAACCAGCTCTAAACCTGACTTAAACCTGCTGTAAACCAGCTCTAAACCTGCTGTAAACCAGCTCTAAACCTGACTTAAACCAGCTCTAAACCTGACTTAAACCTGCTGTAAACCAGCTCTAAACCTGACTTAAACCTGCTGTAAACCAGCTCTAAACCTGCTGTAAACCAGCTCTAAACCTGCTGTAAACCAGCTCTAAACCTGACTTAAACCTGCTGTAAACCAGCTCTAAACCTGACTTAAACCTGCCTTACCTCAAACTGCAGAGAGAACTTGTAGGCCGAGTCTTTGCTCATTTCTTTGAAGTAGGCGTCGAAGTCGTCGAGCTGCACGGGGCTGAAACAACAACAAACGCTTCATGTTTACAAATATTAAATAGTATATCATAAATATTACATATGAGATATTAGCTATTGAATATTAAATATTAGATATTAAATAGTATATCATAAATATTCAATATTATAAAGCGACATGGAAACAGGTTTATTGTACATTTATGAATCTTCTTCTCTTTGATCTGCGGAATTAATTAGTTTCTGGCTGAAGGTCGTTAATAGTGCGCCAGCAGCAAATACACAACATGAACACATGAACACACAACATGAACACATGACTACATGAACACGCAACATGAACACATGACTACATGAACACATGAACACGCAACATTAACACATGAACACACAACATGAACACATGAACACACAACATGAACACATGAACACACAACATGAACACATGAACACATGAACACGCAACATGAACACATGAACACATGACTACATGAACACATGAACACATGACTACATGAACACATGAACACGCAACATGAACACATGAACACATGACTACATGAACACATGAACACACAACATGAACACATGGACACACAAATACACAAAATGAACACATAAACACACAAATACACGACATGACCACATAACTACATGAACACACAACATTGACACATGAACACACAAATACACAACATAAACACACACATACACAACATGACCACATGACTACATGAACATGCAACATGAACACACAAACACACAACATGAACACATGAACACATGACTACATAAACACACGAATACACAACATGAACACACAAATACACAATATGACCACATGACTACATGAACACGCAACATGAACACATGAACACGCAACATGAACACATGAACACACAACATGAACACATGAACACATGACTACATAAACACATGAACACGCAACATGAACACATGAACACACAAACACACAACATGAACACATGACTACATAAACACACGAATACACGACATGAACACACAAATACACAATATGAACACATGACTACATTACATAAACAAATGCACACAGAACATGAACACATGGACACAAACACATAAACACATGACTAAATAATAATAACTTTATTTATTTAGCACCTTTAAAAACAGGATTTACAAAGTGATAAATAAACACACAAATACACAACATGAACACAAAAACACAACATGAACATATGAACATGTGCACACATAAAAAGACAAATATAAAACATGAACACATGAATAAATAAACACACAAATACACAACATGAACACATGAACACACAAATACACAACATGAACACATGAACACACAAATACACAACATAAACACATGAAACACACATATACAACACTTGACTACATGAACGCATGACTACATGACTACATATACGCATGGACACATACACATGAACACACAATATGAACACACAAATACACAACATGAACACATGACTAAATAAACACACAAACACACAAATACAAAACATGAACACATGACTACATAAACACACAAATACAAAACATGAACACATGACTACATAAACACACAAATACACAACATGAACACATGAACACAAACACATGAACACACAAATAGACAACATAAACACACAAATACACAACATGAACATATGAACACATGAAGACTTGACTACATGAATGCATGACTACATATACGCGTGGACACATGAGTCGCATGAACACATGAACACACAACATGAACACACAAATACACAACATGAACACATGACTAAATAAATACACAAACACACAACATGAACACATGATTAAATAGACACACAAATACACAACATGAACACATGACTGCATAAACACATGACTATATGAACACATGAACATATTAACTCATGAACACATGAACACATGACTAGATGAACGCATGACTACATGAGCACATGACTACATGAACACATTAACACACAAATACAAAACATGAACATGACTACATAAACACACAAATACACAGCATGAACACATGAACACAAACACATGAACACACAAATACACAACATAAACACAGAAATACACAACATAAACACATGAAACACACATATACACATGAACACATGAACACTTGACTACATGAATGCATGACTACATATACGCATGGACACATGAGTCGCATGAACACATGAACACACAACATGAACACACAAATACACAACATGAACACATGACTAAATAAACACACAAACACACAAATAAACAACATGAACACATGATTAAATAGACACACAAATACACAACATGAACACATGACTAAATAAACACAAACACACAACATGAACACATGATTAAATAGACACACAAATACACAACATGAACACATGACTACATGAACACATTAACACACAAATACAAAACATGAACATGACTACATAAACACACAAATACACAACATGAACACATGAACACATGACTACATGAACGCATGAACACATGACTACAAGAACACATGAACACATGACTACATGAACACATGACCACATGACTATATGAACGCATGAACACATGACAACAAGAACACATGAACACATGACTACATGAACACATGACCACATGACTATATGAACGCATGAACACATGACAACAAGAACACATGAACACATGAACACATGACCACATGAACACATGACTACATGAACACATGAACGCATGAACACATGACTACATGAACACATGACCACATGACTACATGAACACATGACCACATGACTACATGAACACATGAACACATGACAACAAGAACACATGAACACATGACTACATGAACACATGACCACATGACTATATGAACGCATGAACACATGACAACAAGAACACATGAACACATGAACACATGACCACATGAACACATGACTACATGAACACATGAACGCATGAACACATGACTACATGAACACATGACCACATGACTACATGAACACATGACCACATGACTACATGAACACATGAACACATGACTACATGAACGCATGACCACATGACTATATGAACACATGACTACATGAACACATGAACGCATGACCACATGACTACATGAACACATGAACACATGACTATATGAACGCATGACCACATGACTACAAGAACACATGACCACATGACTACATGAACGCATGACCACATGACTACATGAACGCATGAACACATGACAACAAGAACACATGAACACATGAACGCATGAACGCATGACCACATGACTACATGAACACATGAACGCATGAACGCATGACCACATGACTACAAGAACACATGAACACATGACTACATGAACACATGACTATATGAACGCATGACCACATGACTATATGAACGCATGACCACATGACAACAAGAACACATGAACACATGACTACATGAACACATGACTACATGAACACATGACTACATGAACGCATGACCACATGACTACATGAACACATGACTACATGAACGCATGAACACATTACATTACATTTCATGTCATTTAGCTGACGCTTTTATCCAAAGCGACTTACAATAAGTGCATTAAACCATGAGTCCAAACTCAGAACAACAAGAATCAAGAAAGTACAATTTCTTCAATAAAGTTAAACTACAAAGTGCTATCAGTAAGAGACATTTAAGTGCTGCTAAAGTGTTAAACTACAGAGTGCTATCAGTAAGAGACATTTAAGTGCTGCTAAAGTGTTAAACTACAGAGTGCTATCAGTAAGAGACATTTAAGTGCTGCTAAAGTGTTAAACTACAGAGTGCCATCAGTAAGAGACATTTAAGTGCTACTAAAGTGTTAAACTACAAAGTGCTATCAGTAAGAGACATTTAAGTGCTGCTAAAGTGTTAAACTACAGAGTGCCATCAGTAAGAGACATTTAAATGCTACTAAAGTGTTAAACTACAAAGTGCTATCAGTAAGAGACATTTAAGTGCTGCTAAAGTGTTAAACTACAAAGTGCTATCAGTAAGAGACATTTAAGTGCTACTAGAGTGCTACTACGGCTCTACCTTCCCTATTCAAGGTATAGTCACTAAGATGTGTTTTTAGTTTGTTGAGTGTTTAGCTCGAAGTGAAGGAGCTACAAGCTGATTGGCAGAAGCCGAGAGAAGTGAACGGGCTGGGGTGTGAGGTTAGACCATGTCCTGGTGTGAGGTTAGACCATGTCCTGGTGTGAGGTTAGACCATGTCCTGGGTGTGAGGTTAGACCATGTCCTGGTGTGAGGTTAGACCATGTCCTGGGTGTGAGGTTAGACCATGTCCTGGTGTGAGGTTAGACCATGTCCTGGGTGTGAGGTTAGACCATGTCCTGGATGTGAGGTTAGACCATGTCCTGGGTGTGAGGTTAGACCATGTCCTGGTGTGAGGTTAGACCATGTCCTGGTGTGAGGTTAGACCATGTCCTGGATGTGAGGTTAGACCATGTCCTGGTGTGAGGTTAGACCATGTCCTGGGTGTGAGGTTAGACCATGTCCTGGATGTGAGGTTAGACCATGTCCTGGATGTGAGGTTAGACCATGTCCTGGGTGTGAGGTTAGACCATGTCCTGGGTGTGAGGTTAGACCATGTCCTGGGTGTGAGGTTAGACCATGTCCTGGGTGTGAGGTTAGACCATGTCCTGGATGTGAGGTTAGACCATGTCCTGGGTGTGAGGTTAGACCATGTCCTGGTGTGAGGTTAGACCATGTCCTGGGTGTGAGGTTAGACCATGTCCTGGGTGTGAGGTTAGACCATGTCCTGGATGTGAGGTTAGACCATGTCCTGGGTGTGAGGTTAGACCATGTCCTGGGTGTGAGGTTAGACCATGTCCTGGGTTAGACCATGTCCTGGGTGTGAGGTTAGACCATGTCCTGGGTGTGAGGTTAGACCATGTCCTGGATGTGAGGTTAGACCATGTCCTGGGTGTGAGGTTAGACCATGTCCTGGTGTGAGGTTAGACCATGTCCTGGTGTGAGGTTAGACCATGTCCTGGATGTGAGGTTAGACCATGTCCTGGTGTGAGGTTAGACCATGTCCTGGGTGTGAGGTTAGACCATGTCCTGGATGTGAGGTTAGACCATGTCCTGGATGTGAGGTTAGACCATGTCCTGGGTGTGAGGTTAGACCATGTCCTGGGTGTGAGGTTAGATCATGTCCTGGGTGTGAGGTTAGACCATGTCCTGGGTGTGAGGTTAGACCATGTCCTGGGTGTGAGGTTAGACCATGTCCTGGGTGTGAGGTTAGACCATGTCCTGGGTGTGAGGTTAGACCATGTCCTGGGTGTGAGGTTAGACCATGTCCTGGATGTGAGGTTAGACCATGTCCTGGGTGTGAGGTTAGACCATGTCCTGGGTGTGAGGTTAGACCATGTCCTGGGTGTGAGGTTAGACCATGTCCTGGATGTGAGGTTAGACCATGTCCTGGGTGTGAGGTTAGACCATGTCCTGGGTGTGAGGTTAGACCATGTCCTGGGTTAGACCATGTCCTGGGTGTGAGGTTAGACCATGTCCTGGGTGTGAGGTTAGACCATGTCCTGGATGTGAGGTTAGACCATGTCCTGGGTGTGAGGTTAGACCATGTCCTGGTGTGAAGTTAGACCATGTCCTGGGTGTGAGGTTAGACCATGTCCTGGATGTGAGGTTAGACCATGTCCTGGTGTGAAGTTAGACCATGTCCTGGGTGTGAGGTTAGACCATGTCCTGGGTGTGAGGTTAGACCATGTCCTGGATGTGAGGTTAGACCATGTCCTGGTGTGAGGTTAGACCATGTCCTGGGTGTGAGGTTAGACCATGTCCTGGATGTGAGGTTAGACCATGTCCTGGGTTTGAGGTTAGACCATGTCCTGGATGTGAGGTTAGACCATGTCCTGGGTGTGAGGTTAGACCATGTCCTGGATGTGAGGTTAGACCATGTCCTGGATGTGAGGTTAGACCATGTCCTGGTGTGAGGTTAGACCATGTCCTGGGTGTAGACCAGACATGATCTGTTCGCAGCACGGTACGCAAGTACCAATGTTTTGAAGCGGAGGAGGACACATGACTACATAAACACATGAACGCATGACTACATGAACACATGAACACATGACTACATGAACACATGAACACATGAACACATAACTACATGAACACATGAACACATGAACACATGACTACATGAACACATGACTACATAAACACATGAACACATGACTACATGAACACATGAACACATGACTACATGAACACATGAACACATGAACACATAACTACATGAACACATGAACACATGAACACATGACTACATGAACACATGACTACATGAACGCATGAACACATGACTACATGAACGCATGAACACATGACTACATGAACACATGAACACATGAACACATAACTACATGAACACATGAACACATGAACACATGACTACATGAACACATGACTACATGAACGCATGAACACATGACTACATGAACGCATGAACACATGACTACATGAACACATGAACACATGACTACATGAACACATGACTACATGAACACATGACTACATGAACACATGAACACATGACTACATGAACACATGAACACATGAACACATGAACACATGACTACATGACTACAAGAACACATGACTACATGAACACATGACTACATGAACACATGACTACATGACTACAAGAACACATGACTACATGAACACATGAACACATGACTACATAAACACATGAACGCATGACTACATGAACACATGAACACATGAACACATAACTACATGAACACATGAACACATGACTACATGAACACATGACTACATGAACGCATGAACACATGACTACATGAACGCATGAACACATGACTACATGAACACATGAACACATGACTACATGAACACATGACTACATGAACACATGACTACATGAACACATGAACACATGACTACATGAACACATGACTACATGAACGCATGAACACATGACTACATGAACGCATGAACACATGACTACATGAACGCATGAACACATGACTACATGAACACATGACTACATGAACACATGACTACATGAACACATGAACACATGACTACATGAACGCATGAACACATGAACACATGACTACATGAACACATGACTACATGAACACATGAACGCATGAACACATGACTACATGAACACATGACTACATGAACACATGAACACATGACTACATGAACACATGACTACATGAACACATGACTACATGAACACATGAACACATGACTACATGAACACATGACTACATGAACACATGAACACATGACTACATGAACACATGACTACATGAACACATGACTACATGAACACATGAACACATGACTATATGAACACATGACTACATGAACGCATGAACACATGACTACATGAACACATGACTACATGAACACATGAACACATGACTACATGAACACATGAACACATGACTACATGAACACATGAACACATGACTACATGAACGCATGAACACATGACTACATGAACACATGACTACATGAACACATGAACACATGACTACATGAACACATGAACACATGACTACATGAACACATGACTACATGAACACATGAACACATGACTACATGAACACATGACTACATGAACACATGAACACATGACTACATGAACACATGACTACATGAACGCATGAACACATGACTACATGAACACATGACTACATGAACACATGAACACATGACTACATGAACACATGAACACATGACTACATGAACACATGAACACATGAACACATGACTACATGAACACATGACTACATGAACACATGACTACATGAACACATGAACACATGACTACATGACTACATGAACACATGACTACATGAACACATGACTACATGAACACATGAACACATGACTACATGACTACATGAACACATGACTACATGAACGCATGAACACATGACTACATGAACGCATGAACACATGACTACATGAACACATGAACACATGACTACATGAACACATGAACGGACGAACACATGACTACATGAACACATGACTCCATGACTACATGAACACATGACTACATGAACACATGAACACATGACTACATGAACACATGACTACATGAACACATGAACACATGACTACATGAACACATGACTGCATGAACACATGAACACATGACTACATGAACACATGAACACATGACTACATGAACGCATGAACACATGACTACATGAACACATGAACACATGACTACATGAACACATGACTACATGAACGCATGAACACATGACTACATGAACGCATGAACACATGACTACATGAACGCATGAACACATGACTACATGAACACATGACTACATGAACGCATGAACACATGACTACATGAACGCATGAACACATGAACACATGACTACATGAGCGCATGAACACATGAACACATGACTACATGAACACATGACTACATGAACGCATGAACACATGAACGCATGAACACATGAACACATGACTACATGAACGCATGAACACATGACTACATGAACACATGAACACATGAGTCGCATGCAGCCTTTTAGTCTCGTTACCTCGTCAGCTTCCGTTTCTTTAGCGCCGTCTTGCTCCTAAAACACAAACATGGTGAAGACTATATTTCATTAAATATTAAATATTTCATAATAAATTACACTTAATAACATTTAGACTTCAGGGTTTGACCGATGTGGGTTTCAAGACTTTATTGATGCTGATTTGTTTTAATTCTTAATGAAATATTATATCCTTTGAAATTTGCTGATTAAATATGGAGAAGTAAATCATTATTATATTCAGGGTTTATTTTGTGACACCGGCTGTATTCAGTGGTCAGACAAAAAAGTCAAATCAGTTTTAATGAAAAGTATGGAAGTCAATGGCTGAAATATCAACATTAAGTCAATTTCATTCCATTCAATTTACTTTGTAACATCTAAAATAAATAAATCACAAAATCAAATGAAAAAGGTAATTTTTCCATTAATGTATTTTCTGTGTGTTTTGTATTATAATAAAATTGTAATAAAAACCAACATATATTTATTTATTATAAAACATTTATTTTTTAAGTTTTGCAGAAATGTAATTGGCTTTTTTTATTTTTTATGATTGATTTAATTCCAATCAAAAATGTCACAAAAGTTCTCGTATCAATTCTGAATAATCAGGAATTAAATTAGGATATTTAGATACAATTTAAATGTGGCACAATTATCTGCAAACTGGAAAATAAAAAGTAAATTTCACATTAGGTTCTACATTATTTGACAATGCAGTTTTATTTTGCAAAGTACGGAAAAAAAATTGTACATGAATTCAAAATGTTAGTTTTGTGCAAACATGACTATGTGATTATTGTCAGCCATAAACTTCCAATTAAAGTGCCTATGGAACCATCCATCGGTCAAACCCTCCAGAACAGAGCTTTAAAATAATATTCATAATAATAAACTAGCAGCAATATCATGCTCAGAGATTTGATTCCTTCACTTAATGAACAGACATGCAGCTTTCTTATATTTACACGTATCTATCGTTTAGTCTTCATCCTTCTTACCATTTCAGACCTCCGGATCACAAATCGTCGACTTGGATATGGAGGTTTCTCTAACCATCAACATGCACGTTAATAACATCTACGGCTATCATATCATAAAATATCACATAGAAGCTACGCTAACAGCTGCACTACAAACTGAAGGACAGACGGCATGCAGACACCAGACAGTTAGCATCAGCAGTTAGAATCAGCAGTTAGCATCAACAGTTAGCATCAGCAGTTAGCATCAGCAGTTGGTTTTGCTCTTTTCATGGAAGACTGAAGATCACTAGCCCTCATATAGTTCTTGATCCAGACCTCCTTTAGGTCTGGATCAAGATCCGTACTGAGGGCTGTGGCTCTGCTCAGACCCTGAAGTGAAGTGTCTTTGGCTTACTTACCAGGGGTTAATATAAAAAGCCAACAGATAGTCAGTCCAGAGGCAGGATGGCAGGAGAGTAAGGAAGGCAAAGAGGCTTCTTCGCCTGAAGGGGTTCAAACAAACAATGGAATAAAAACACAAAGACACGCAGACGGCAGGAGGAGAACATGGAGCTCCGTTAGTCGAGCGTCACATTAGAACACAGAGTTAATGCTTCATGCAGCCGCCGGTGAACCGGCTTCCCTATGGAGGACAACGGGCGGACAACGGGCGTCTCTATGGAGGACAACGGGCGGACAACGGGCGTCCCTATGGAGGACAACGGGCGGACAACGGGCGTCCCTATGGAGGACAACGGGCGTCACTATGGAGGACAACGGGCGGACAACGGGCGTCTCTATGGAGGACAACGGGCGGACAACGGGCGTCTCTATGGAGGACAACGGGCGGACAACGGGCGTCCCTATGGAGGACAACGGGCGGACAACGGGCGTCCCTATGGAGGACAACGGGCGGACAACGGGCGTCTCTATGGAGGACAACGGGCGGACAACGGGCGTCCCTATGGAGGACAACGGGCGGACAACGGGCGTCCCTATGGAGGACAACGGGCGTCACTATGGAGGACAACGGGCGTCACTATGGAGGACAACGGGCGGACAACGGGCGTCTCTATGGAGGACAACGGGCGGACAACGGGCGTCCCTATGGAGGACAACGGGCGGACAACGGGCGTCCCTATGGAGGACAACGGGCGTCCCTATGGAGGACAACGGGCGTCACTATGGAGGACAACGGGCGGACAACGGGCGTCTCTATGGAGGACAACGGGCGGACAACGGGCGTCCCTATGGAGGACAACGGGCGTCCCTATGGAGGACAACGGGCGTCACTATGGAGGACAACGGGCGTCACTATGGAGGACAACGGGCGTCACTATGGAGGACAACGGGCGGACAACGGGCGTCCCTATGGAGGACAACGGGCGTCACTATGGAGGACAACGGGCGTCACTATGGAGGACAACGGGCGTCACTATGGAGGACAACGGGCGTCACTATGGAGGACAACGGGCGGACAACGGGCGTCTCTATGGAGGACAACGGGCGGACAACGGGCGTCCCTATGGAGGACAACGGGCGTCTCTATGGAGGACAACGGGCGGACAACGGGCGTCCCTATGGAGGACAACGGGCGTCACTATGGAGGACAACGGGCGGACAACGGGCGTCTCTATAGAGGACAACGGGCGGACAACGGGCGTCCCTATGGAGGACAACGGGCGGACAACGGGCGTCCCTATGGAGGACAACGGGCGGACAACGGGCGTCTCTATGGAGGACAACGGGCGGACAACGGGCGTCCCTATGGAAGACAACGGGCGTCACTATGGAGGACAACGGGCGGACAACGGGCGTCCCTATGGAGGACAACGGGCGTCACTATGGAGGACAACGGGCGGACAACGGGCGTCCCTAAGGAGGACAACGGGCGTCACTATGGAGGACAACGGGCGTCCCTATGGAGGACAACGGGCGTCACTATGGAGGACAACGGGCGGACAACGGGCGTCCCTAAGGAGGACAACGGGCGTCACTATGGAGGACAACGGGCGTCACTATGGAGGACAACGGACGTCCCTATGGAGGACAACGGGCGTCCCTATGGAGGACAACGGACGGACAACGGGCGTCCCTATGGAGGAAACGGGCGTCTCTATGGAGGACAACGGGCGTCCCTATGGAGGACAACGGGCGTCACTATGGAGGACAACGGACGTCCCTATGGAGGACAACGGGCGTCCCTATGGAGGACAACGGGCGGACAACGGGCGTCCCTATGGAGGACAACGGGCGTCACTATGGAGGACAACGGACGTCCCTATGGAGGACAACGGACGGACAACGGGCGTCCCTATGGAGGACAACGGGCGTCACTATGGAGGACAACGGGCGGACAACGGGCGTCCCTAAGGAGGACAACGGGCGTCACTATGGAGGACAACGGGCGTCCCTATGGAGGACAACGGGCGGACAACGGGCGTCCCTATGGAGGACAACGGGCGTCTCTATGGAGGACAACGGGCGTCCCTATGGAGGACAACGGGCGTCTCTATGGAGGACAACGGGCGTCACTATGGAGGACAACGGGCGTCACTATGGAGGACAACGGACGTCCCTATGGAGGACAACGGGCGTCCCTATGGAGGACAACGGGCGTCACTATGGAGGACAACGGACGTCCCTATGGAGGACAACGGACGGACAACGGGCGTCCCTATGGAGGACAACGGGCGTCACTATGGAGGACAACGGGCGGACAACGGGCGTCCCTATGTAGGACAACGGGCGGACAACGGGCGTCCCTATGTAGGACAACGGGCGGACAACGGGCGTCCCTATGGAGGACAACGGGCGGACAACGGGCGTCTCTATGGAGGACAACGGGCGGACAACGGGCGTCCCTATGGAGGACAACGGGCGTCCCTATGGAGGACAACGGGCGGACAACGGGCGTCTCTATGGAGGACAACGGGCGTCCCTATGGAGGATAACGGACGTCCCTATGGAGGACAACGGGCGTCACTATGGAGGACAACGGGCGTCACTATGGAGGACAACGAGCATCTCTATGGAGGACAACGGGCGTCACTAAGGAGGACAACGGACGTCCCTAAGGAGGACAACGGACGTCCCTATGGAGGACAACGGGCGTCACTATGGAGGACAACGAGCATCTCTATGGCGGACAACGGGCGTCCGTATGGAGGACAACGGACGTTCCTATGGAGGACAACAGGCGTCACTATGGAGGACAACGGGCGGACAACGGGCGTCCCTAAGGAGGACAACGGGCGTCACTATGGAGGACAACGGGCGTCCCTATGGAGGACAACGGGCGTCACTATGGAGGACAACGGGCGGACAACGGGCGTCCCTAAGGAGGACAACGGGCGTCACTATGGAGGACAACGGGCGTCACTATGGAGGACAACGGACGTCCCTATGGAGGACAACGGGCGTCCCTATGGAGGACAACGGACGGACAACGGGCGTCCCTATGGAGGACAACGGGCGTCTCTATGGAGGACAACGGGCGTCCCTATGGAGGACAACGGGCGTCACTATGGAGGACAACGGACGTCCCTATGGAGGACAACGGGCGTCCCTATGGAGGACAACGGGCGGACAACGGGCGTCCCTATGGAGGACAACGGGCGTCACTATGGAGGACAACGGACGTCCCTATGGAGGACAACGGACGGACAACGGGCGTCCCTATGGAGGACAACGGGCGTCACTATGGAGGACAACGGGCGGACAACGGGCGTCCCTAAGGAGGACAACGGGCGTCACTATGGAGGACAACGGGCGTCCCTATGGAGGACAACGGGCGGACAACGGGCGTCCCTATGGAGGACAACGGGCGTCTCTATGGAGGACAACGGGCGTCCCTATGGAGGACAACGGGCGTCTCTATGGAGGACAACGGGCGTCACTATGGAGGACAACAGGCGTCACTATGGAGGACAACGGACGTCCCTATGGAGGACAACGGGCGTCCCTATGGAGGACAACGGGCGTCACTATGGAGGACAACGGACGTCCCTATGGAGGACAACGGACGGACAACGGGCGTCCCTATGGAGGACAACGGGCGTCACTATGGAGGACAACGGGCGTCCCTATGTAGGACAACGGGCGGACAACGGGCGTCCCTATGTAGGACAACGGGCGGACAACGGGCGTCCCTATGGAGGACAACGGGCGGACAACGGGCGTCTCTATGGAGGACAACGGGCGGACAACGGGCGTCCCTATGGAGGACAACGGGCGTCCCTATGGAGGACAACGGGCGGACAACGGGCGTCTCTATGGAGGACAACGGGCGTCCCTATGGAGGATAACGGACGTCCCTATGGAGGACAACGGGCGTCACTATGGAGGACAACGGGCGTCACTATGGAGGACAACGAGCATCTCTATGGAGGACAACGGGCGTCACTAAGGAGGACAACGGACGTCCCTAAGGAGGACAACGGACGTCCCTATGGAGGACAACGGGCGTCACTATGGAGGACAACGAGCATCTCTATGGCGGACAACGGGCGTCCGTATGGAGGACAACGGACGTTCCTATGGAGGACAACAGGCGTCACTAAGGAGGACAACGGACGTCCCTATGGAGGACAACGGGCGTCACTATGGAGGACAACGGACGTCCCTATGGAGGACAACGGGCGTCACTATGGAGGACAACGGACGTCCCTATGGAGGACAACGGGCGTCACTATGGAGGACAACGAGCATCTCTATGGCGGACAACGGGCGTCCGTATGGAGGACAACGGACGTTCCTATGGAGGACAACAGGCGTCACTAAGGAGGACAACGGACGTCCCTATGGAGGACAACGGGCGTCACTAAGGAGGACAACGAGCATCTCTATGGAGGACAACGGGCGTCTCTATGGAGGACAACGGGCGTCCCTATGGAGGACAACGGGCGTCACTAAGGAGGACAACGGACGTCCCTATGGAGGACAACGGACGTCCCTATGGAGGACAACGGGCGTCCCTATGGAGGACAACGGGCGTCACTATGGAGGACAACGAGCATCTCTATGGAGGACAACGGGCGTCACTAAGGAGGACAACGGACGTCCCTAAGGAGGACAACGGGCATCACTATGGAGAACAACGGGCATCTCTATGGAGGACAACGAACGTCTCTATGAAGGACAACGGGCGTCACTAAGGAGGTCAACGGGCTTCCCTATGGAGGACAACGGGCGTCCCTATGGAGGACAACGGGCGTCCCTATGGAGGACAACGGGCGTCTCTATGGAGGACAACGGGCGTCCCTATGGAGGACAACGGGCGTACCTATGGAGGACAACGGGCATTCTATGGAGGACAACGGACGTCCCTATGGAGGACAACGGGCGTCCCTATGGAGGACAACGGGCGTACCTATGGAGGACAACGGGCATCCTATGGAGGACAACGGACGTCCCTATGGAGGACAACGGACGTCCCTATGGAGGACAACGGACGTCCCTATGGAGGACAACGGATGTCCCTATGGAGGACAACGGGCATCACTAAGGAGGACAACGGGCGTCCCTATGGAGGACAACGGACGTCCCTATGGAGGACAACGGGCGTCCCTATGGAGGACAACGGGTAGACAGAGGAGGAGGAGCCTACCAGTTATAAGGAAGCTTCCCGTCTCTTTCAAACGAAGCAAAGTTCACAAAGGTCTCTGCGCCGCATTCTCTGAAACAGAAAACAAAGAAACACAAGAGTTTGAGGAAGTCACAAATATCTGATGACTGGTCAGAAAAGACAGGAAGTGAGCGGAAAATAACGGAACTACGGTTTGATAGAATGTGATGGAACACATTCTGAGTCCCCATATAACACATTCTGAGTCCTCATATAACACATTCTGAGTCCCCTGAGTCCCCATATAACACATTCTGAGTCCCCATATAACACATTCTGAGTCCCCATATAACACATTCTGAGTCCCCATATAACACATTCTGAGTCCTCATATAACACATTCTGAGTCCCCATATAACACATTCTGAGTCCTCATATAACACATTCTGAGTCCCCATATAACACATTCTGAGTCCCCATATAACACATTCTGAGTCCTCATATAACACATTCTGAGTCCCCATATAACACATTCTGAGTCCCCATATAACACATTCTGAGTCCCCATATAACACATTCTGAGTCCCCATATAACACATTCTGAGTCCCCATATAACACATTCTGAGCCATTGTGAACGAGCCCTGATGCGGTTAACGAAGTAGCTAAAGTGCTCTATTATGCTACAACGTGACATTTTGTAACTTTTTGGGTGTTGGTGTGCCACAGGATTTTTTTTTATTGTAAGAAATGTGCCGCGTTGAAAAACAGTCCCCTTAAACCCCTTAAACCACATTTTAAGTCTATGGTGAAGGTGGTGAAGGTGGTGAAGATGAAGGTGGTGAAGGTGATGAAGGTGATGAAGGTGGTGAAGATGAAGGTGGTGAAGGTGGTGAAGGTGGTAAAGGTGGTGAAGATGAAGGTGATGAAGGTGGTGAAGGTGGTGAAGGTGGTGAAGATGAAGGTGGTGAAGGTGGTAAAGGTGGTGAAGATGGTGAAGATGAAGGTGATGAAGGTGGTGAAGGTGGTGAAGATGAAGGTGGTGAAGGTGGTAAAGGTGGTGAAGATGAAGGTGGTGAAGGTGGTAAAGGTGGTGAAGATGGTGAAGATGAAGGTGGTGAAGGTGGTAAAGGTGGTGAAGATGAAGGTGATGAAGGTGGTGAAGGTGGTGAAGGTGGTGAAGATGAAGGTGGTGAAGGTGATGAAGGTGATGAAGGTGATGAAGGTGGTGAAGGTGGTGAAGGTGGTGAAGATGAAGGTGGTGAAGATGAAGGTGGTGAAGGTGATGAAGGTGGTGAAGGTGATGAAGGTGGTGAAGGTGGTGAAGGTGGTAAAGGTGGTGAAGGTGGTGAAGATGAAGGTGGTGAAGGTGATGAAGGTGGTGAAGGTGGTGAAGATGAAGGTGGTGAAGGTGATGAAGGTGATGAAGGTGGTGAAGGTGATGAAGGTGGTGAAGGTGATGAAGGTGATGAAGGTGGTAAAGGTGGTGAAGGTGGTGAAGGTGGTGAAGGTGGTGAAGGTGGTGAAGGTGATGAAGGTGATGAAGGTGGTAAAGGTGGTGAAGGTGGTGAAGGTGATGAAGGTGGTGAAGGTGATGAAGGTGGTGAAGGTGGTGAAGGTGGTGAAGGTGGTGAAGGTGATGAAGGTGATGAAGGTGGTAAAGGTGGTGAAGGTGGTGAAGGTGATGAAGGTGGTGAAGGTGATGAAGGTGGTGAAGGTGGTGAAGGTGGTGAAGGTGATGAAGGTGGTGAAGGTGATGAAGGTGGTGAAGGTGGTGAAGGTGCTAAAGGTGATGAAGGTGATGAAGGTGAAAAAAAAAACAGTCCCCTTAAACCCCTTAAACCACATTTTAAGTCTATGGTGAAGGTGGTGAAGGTGGTGAAGATGAAGGTGGTGAAGGTGGTGAAGGTGATGAAGGTGGTGAAGATGAAGGTGGTGAAGGTGGTGAAGATGAAGGTGATGAAGGTGGTGAAGGTGGTGAAGATGATGGTGATGAAGGTGGTGAAGATGAAGGTGGTGAAGGTGATGAAGGTGGTGAAGATGAAGGTGATGAAGGTGGTGAAGGTGGTGAAGATGAAGGTGGTGAAGGTGATGAAGGTGGTGAAGGTGGTGAAGGTGGTGAAGGTGGTGAAGGTGGTGAAGGTGGTGAAGATGAAGGTAGTGAAGGTGATGAAGGTGGTGAAGATGAAGGTGATGAAGGTGGTGAAGGTGGTGAAGATGAAGGTGGTGAAGGTGATGAAGGTGGTGAAGGTGGTGAAGGTGGTGAAGGTGGTGAAGGTGGTGAAGGTGATGAAGGTGGTGAAGGTGATGAAGATGAAGGTGATGAAGGTGATGAAGGTGGTGAAGGTGGTGAAGGTGGTGAAGGTGATGAAGGTGGTGAAGGTGATGAAGGTGGTGAAGGTGATGAAGGTGGTAAAGGTGGTGAAGGTGGTGAAGATGAAGGTGATGAAGGTGATGAAGGTGGTGAAGGTGGTGAAGGTGGTGAAGGTGATGAAGGTGGTGAAGGTGATGAAGGTGGTGAAGGTGGTGAAGGTGCTAAAGGTGATGAAGGTGATGAAGGTGATGAAGGTGGTGAAGATGAAGGTGATGAAGGTGATGAAGGTGGTGAAGGTGATGAAGGTGGTGAAGGTGATGAAGGTGGTGAAGGTGGTGAAGGTGATGAAGGTGGTGAAGGTGATGAAGGTGGTGAAGGTGATGAAGGTGGTAAAGGTGGTAAAGGTGGTGAAGGTGATGAAGGTGGTGAAGGTGGTGAAGGTGATGAAGGTGATGAAGGTGGTGAAGGTGGTGAAGGTGGTGAAGGTGATGAAGGTGGTGAAGGTGATGAAGGTGGTGAAGGTGATGAAGGTGATGAAGGTGATGAAGGTGGTGAAGGTGATGAAGGTGGTGAAGGTGATGAAGGTGGTGAAGGTGGTGAAGGTGGTGAAGGTGATGAAGGTGGTGAAGGTGATGAAGGTGATGAAGGTGGTGAAGGTGATGAAGGTGGTGAAGGTGATGAAGGTGATGAAGGTGGTAAAGGTGGTGAAGGTGGTGAAGGTGATGAAGGTGGTGAAGGTGGTGAAGGTGGTGAAGGTGATGAAGGTGGTGAAGGTGGTGAAGGTGGTGAAGGTGATGAAGGTGGTGAAGGTGGTGAAGGTGGTGAAGGTGGTGAAGGTGATGAAGGTGATGAAGGTGGTGAAGGTGGTGAAGATGAAGGTGGTGAAGGTGGTGAAGGTGGTAAAGGTGGTGAAGATGAAGGTGATGAAGGTGGTGAAGGTGGTGAAGGTGGTGAAGGTGGTGAAGATGAAGGTGGTGAAGGTGATGAAGGTGATGAAGGTGATGAAGGTGGTGAAGGTGATGAAGGTGGTGAAGATGAAGGTGATGAAGGTGGTGAAGGTGGTGAAGATGAAGGTGATGAAGGTGGTGAAGGTGGTGAAGATGAAGGTGATGAAGGTGGTGAAGATGATGGTGATGAAGGTGGTGAAGATGAAGGTGATGAAGGTGATGAAGGTGGTGAAGATGAAGGTGATGAAGGTGGTGAAGGTGGTGAAGATGAAGGTGATGAAGGTGGTGAAGGTGGTGAAGATGATGAAGATGAAGGTGATGAAGGTGGTGAAGGTGGTGAAGGTGGTGAAGATGAAGGTGATGAAGGTGGTGAAGGTGGTGAAGGTGATGAAGATGAAGGTGATGAAGGTGGTGAAGGTGGTGAAGGTGATGAAGGTGATGAAGGTGGTGAAGGTGGTGAAGGTGATGAAGGTGATGAAGGTGGTGAAGGTGGTGAAGGTGGTGAAGGTGATGAAGGTGGTGAAGGTGGTGAAGGTGATGAAGGTGGTGAAGGTGGTGAAGGTGATGAAGGTGGTGAAGGTGGTGAAGGTGATGAAGGTGGTGAAGGTGATGAAGGTGGTGAAGGTGGTGAAGGTGGTGAAGGTGGTGAAGGTGATGAAGGTGATGAAGGTGGTGAAGGTGGTGAAGGTGATGAAGGTGGTAAAGGTGATGAAGGTGGTGAAGGTGATGAAGATGAAGGTGATGAAGGTGGTGAAGGTGGTGAAGGTGGTGAAGGTGATGAAGGTGATGAAGGTGGTGAAGGTGGTGAAGGTGATGAAGGTGGTAAAGGTGATGAAGGTGGTGAAGGTGGTGAAGGTGATGAAGGTGGTGAAGGTGATGAAGGTGGTGAAGGTGGTGAAGGTGGTGAAGGTGATGAAGGTGATGAAGGTGGTGAAGGTGGTGAAGGTGGTGAAGGTGGTGAAGGTGGTGAAGGTGGTGAAGGTGGTGAAGGTGATGAAGGTGGTGAAGGTGGTGAAGGTGATGAAGGTGGTGAAGGTGGTGAAGGTGGTGAAGGTGGTGAAGGTGGTGAAGGTGGTGAAGGTGGTGAAGGTGGTGAAGGTGGTGAAGGTGGTGAAGGTGGTGAAGGTGATGAAGGTGGTGAAGGTGGTGAAGGTGATGAAGGTGGTGAAGGTGGTGAAGGTGGTGAAGGTGATGAAGGTGGTGAAGGTGGTGAAGGTGATGAAGGTGGTGAAGGTGGTGAAGGTGGTGAAGGTGGTGAAGGTGGTGAAGGTGATGAAGGTGGTGAAGGTGGTGAAGGTGGTGAAGGTGGTGAAGGTGATGAAGGTGGTGAAGGTGGTGAAGGTGATGAAGGTGGTGAAGGTGGTGAAGGTGATGAAGGTGGTGAAGGTGGTGAAGGTGGTGTACCTGGTCATCTGCAGGTGCTTCTTGCGGAGGATCAGCAGCAGCAGGACCAGCAGGCTGAGGAGCAGGAAGCTGAGGACGGCCAGAGCCGAGATGGCGGCCACGCTCGGGTTCATCTCCTTCGCTGCAGAAACAACGAGTCATCATGTCGCCTAAATTCATAAAGATCTTGTCCACAGCGCTACCATCCATCAGTTCACATTCACTAAATAAAATCCTTCCACCTGCCTTTTAAGTAGGCTTTTATTGTGAAAACCCCACAGGAAGTGTTTTAATCTCACCAGCTTGGTAGATATTGAAGAAAACAGTGAAGTAGAAATGTTATAAGGGCCCAGGTGAGATAAGGGCCCAGGTGAGATAAGGGCCCAGGTGAGATAAGGGCCCAGGTGACATAAGGCCCCAGGTGAGATAAGGGCCCAGGTGAGATAAGGGCCCCAGGTGAGATAAGGGCCCAGGTGAGATAAGGCCCCAGGTGAGATAAGGGCCCAGGTGAGATAAGGGCCCAGGTGAGATAAGGCCCCAGGTGACATAAGGCCCCAGGTGACATAAGGCCCCAGGTGAGATAAGGGCCCCAGGTGAGATAAGGGCCCAGGTGAGATAAGGGCCCAGGTGACATAAGGCCCCAGGTGAGATAAGGGCCCAGGTGAGATAAGGGCCCAGGTGACATAAGGCCCCAGGTGAGATAAGGGCCCAGGTGAGATAAGGGCCCAGGTGAGATAAGGGCCCAGGTGACATAAGGCCCCAGGTGAGATAAGGGCCCAGGTGAGATAAGGGCCCAGGTGACATAAGGCCCCAGGTGAGATAAGGGCCCAGGTGAGATAAGGGCCCAGGTGAGATAAGGGCCCAGGTGAGATAAGGGCCCAGGTGACATAAGGCCCCAGGTGAGATAAGGGCCCAGGTGAGATAAGGGCCCAGGTGAGATAAGGGCCCAGGTGAGATAAGGGCCCAGGTGACATAAGGCCCCAGGTGAGATAAGGGCCCAGGTGAGATAAGGGCCCAGGTGAGATAAGGGCCCAGGTGACATAAGGCCCCAGGTGAGATAAGGGCCCCAGGTGAGATAAGGGCCCAGGTGAGATAAGGGCCCCAGGTGAGATAAGGGCCCATGTGAGATAAGGGCCCAGGTGAGATAAGGGCCCAGGTGAGATAAGGGCCCCAGGTGAGATAAGGGCCCAGGTGAGATAAGGGCCCAGGTGAGATAAGGGCCCAGGTGACATAAGGGCCCAGGTGACATAAGGCCCCAGGTGAGATAAGGGCCCAGGTGAGATAAGGGCCCCAGGTGAGATAAGGGCCCAGGTGAGATAAGGGCCCAGGTGACATAAGGCCGCAGGTGAGATAAGGGCCCAGGTGAGATAAGGGCCCAGGTGAGATAAGGGCCCAGGTGAGATAAGGGCCCAGGTGACATAAGGCCCCAGGTGAGATAAGGGCCCAGGTGAGATAAGGGCCCAGGTGACATAAGGCCCCAGGTGAGATAAGGGCCCAGGTGAGATAAGGGCCCAGGTGAGATAAGGGCCCAGGTGACATAAGGCCCCAGGTGAGATAAGGGCCCAGGTGAGATAAGGGCCCAGGTGAGATAAGGGCCCAGGTGACATAAGGCCCCAGGTGAGATAAGGGCCCCAGGTGAGATAAGGGCCCAGGTGAGATAAGGGCCCAGGTGAGATAAGGGCCCAGGGGAGATAAGGGCCCAGGTGAGATAAGGCCCCAGGTGAGATAAGGGCCCAGGTGAGATAAGGGCCCCAGGTGAGATAAGGGCCCAGGTGAGATAAGGGCCCAGGGGAGATAAGGGCCCAGGTGAGATAAGGCCCCAGGTGAGATAAGGGCCCAGGTGAGATAAGGGCCCCAGGTGAGATAAGGGCCCAGGTGAGATAAGGGCCCAGGTGAGATAAGGGCCCAGGGGAGATAAGCGCCCAGGTGAGATAAGGGCCCCTTAAGGGCCCCGGTACCGGCGGTGCTGATGGTGATGTGCGCCGGCTTGCTGGCCGTGCTGTAGCTGAAGCTGGTGACGGTGCAGTTGTAGGAGGACGAGGGCTTCAGGCCGGAGACCGTGACCACGTGGGAGCTGCAGGTCTGAGGCTCGCGGGTCTGTGGAGGGAGACATTGGGATTATTATTAATATTAACATTATTATTATTAATCATCCTGCTTCGCCTCAGATACACTTTTATTATTGACCAAAAATCTGTTCCTTTTATTTGAATTTTCTATTTTATTTAACCTGAATCAAACTGTTTCTTTGTCTTATTATTCTTAATATGAATAAAGTAATACATACAAATAAATAAGTAAGTATAGTAAAGTAATAAATGAATAAGCAAATACACACATACATAAATACATAAATAAACAAATAAATAAATAAGCAAATACATAAAATAATAAATACCTAAATAAGTAAAAACATGAATAAATAAATACATAAAGGATAGTATCCTGCTTTATTCAAACCGTAATCTTATGAATCAATAGACTTTAAATGTTTACACCGTAAGAAATCTCTTAAACTGTAATTAATAATAATAATTCTTACTGTGAATAGATAAAAGGTTAAGGTCTCCTCAGTCCGTTACACGCGTACCTTGAGCTCCGTGCCGGTGGCTCTGCAGAGGACCTGGTAGTGGTCCACCACGCCGTCCTCGGTCCACAGCAACGTCACGGCGGACGCGGTGGCGTTCACGGCGTACAGCGACCTCGGAGCGGCCGGCTCTGGAGGAACCACATCACGAGGGGAACAGGAAGTGGAGCGGGTTTCACTTTCTCTTTCAGGGGGTTACCACGGCAACCAGCCGGTCTAACCCCGCCTGCAGGTCTCGATCCTCATGAGGACTCAAGTCATCAGACCAGCTATACCCAGGGACTTTAGTTCTGGTCCTCAGTTTAGTCCTGGTCCTCTATACACCTCTGTTTAGTCCTGGTCCTCTATACACCTCTGTTTAGTCCTGGTCCTCTATACACCTCTGTTTAGTCCTGGTCCTCTATACACCTCTGGTTAGTCCTGGTCCTCTATACACCTCTGTTTAGTCCTGGTCCTCTATACACCTCAGTTTAGTCCTGGTCCTCTATACACCTCTGTTTAGTCCTGGTCCTCTATACACCTCAGTTTAGTCCTGGTCCTCTATACACCTCAGTTTAGTCCTGATCCTCTATACACCTCAGTTTAGTCCTGGTCCTCTATACACCTCAGTTTAGTCCTGGTCCTCTATACACCTCAGTTTAGTCCTGGTCCTCTATACACCTCAGTTTAGTCCTGATCCTCTATACACCTCAGTTTAGTCCTGGTCCTCTATACACATCTGTTTGGTCCTGGTCCTCTATACACCTCAGTTTAGTCCTGGTCCTCTATACACCTCTGTTTAGTCCTGGTCCTCTATACACCTCTGTTTAGTCCTGATCCTCTATACACCTCAGTTTAGTCCTGGTCCTCTATACACCTCAGTTTAGTCCTGGTCCTCTATACACCTCTGTTTGGTCCTCGTCCTCTATACACCTCAGTTTAGTCCTGATCCTCTATACACCTCAGTTTAGTCCTGATCCTCTATACACCTCAGTTTAGTCCTGGTCCTCTATACACATATGTTTAGTCCTGATCCTCTATACACCTCAGTTTAGTCCTGATCCTCTATACACCTCAGTTTAGTCCTGGTCCTCTATACACCTCAGTTTAGTCCTGGTCCTCTATACACCTTAGTTTAGTCCTGGTCCTCTATACACCTCAGTTTAGTCCTGGTCCTCTATACACCTCTGTGTAGTCCTGGTCCTCTATACACCTCAGTTTAGTCCTGATCCTCTATACACCTCAGTTTAGTCCTGGTCCTCTATACACCTCTGTTTAGTCCTGATCCTCTATACACCTCAGTTTAGTCCTGATCCTCTATACACCTCAGTTTAGTCCTGGTCCTCTATACACATCTGTTTAGTCCTGATCCTCTATACACCTCAGTTTAGTCCTGGTCCTCTATACACATCTGTTTAGTCCTGGTCCTCTATACACATCTGTTTAGTCCTGGTCCTCTATACACCTCAGTTTAGTCCTGGTCCTCTATACACCTCAGTTTAGTCCTGATCCTCTATACACCTCAGTTTAGTCCTGGTCCTCTATACACATCTGTTTAGTCCTGATCCTCTATACACCTCAGTTTAGTCCTGGTCCTCTATACACATCTGTTTAGTCCTGGTCCTCTATACACATCGTTTTAGTCCTGGTCCTCTATACACCTCAGTTTAGTCCTGGTCCTCTATACACATCTGTTTAGTCCTGATCCTCTATACACATCTGTTTAGTCCTGGTCCTCTATACACCTCAGTTTAGTCCTGGTCCTCTATACACCTCAGTTTAGTCCTGGTCCTCTATACACCTTAGTTTAGTCCTGGTCCTCTATACACCTCAGTTTAGTCCTGGTCCTCTATACACCTCTGTGTAGTCCTGGTCCTCTATACACCTCAGTTTAGTCCTGATCCTCTATACACCTCAGTTTAGTCCTGGTCCTCTATACACCTCTGTTTAGTCCTGATCCTCTATACACCTCAGTTTAGTCCTGATCCTCTATACACCTCAGTTTAGTCCTGGTCCTCTATACACATCTGTTTAGTCCTGATCCTCTATACACCTCAGTTTAGTCCTGGTCCTCTATACACATCTGTTTAGTCCTGGTCCTCTATACACATCTGTTTAGTCCTGGTCCTCTATACACCTCAGTTTAGTCCTGGTCCTCTATACACCTCAGTTTAGTCCTGATCCTCTATACACCTCAGTTTAGTCCTGGTCCTCTATACACATCTGTTTAGTCCTGATCCTCTATACACCTCAGTTTAGTCCTGGTCCTCTATACACATCTGTTTAGTCCTGATCCTCTATACACCTCAGTTTAGTCCTGGTCCTCTATACACATCTGTTTAGTCCTGGTCCTCTTTACACATCTGTTTAGTCCTGGTCCTCTATACACCTCAGTTTAGTCCTGGTCCTATATACACCTCAGTTTAGTCCTGATCCTCTATACACCTCAGTTTAGTCCTGGTCCTCTATACACATCTGTTTAGTCCTGACCCTCTATGCACATCTGTTTAGTCCTGATCCTCTATACACCTCAGTTTAGTCCTGATCCTCTATACACCTCAGTTTAGTCCTGATCCTCTATACACCTCAGTTTAGTCCTGGTCCTCTATACACATCTGTTTAGTCCTGATCCTCTATATACCTCAGTTTAGTCCTGGTCCTCTATACACATCTGTTTAGTCCTGATTCTCTATACACCTCAGTTTAGTCCTGATCCTCTATACACATCTGTTTAGTCCTGATCCTCTATACACCTCAGTTTAGTCCTGATCCTCTATACACATCTGTTTAGTCCTGATCCTCTATACACATCTGTTTAGTCCTGGTCCTCTATACACCTCAGTTTAGTCCTGATCCTCTATACACATCTGTTTAGTCCTGATCCTCTATACACCTCAGTTTAGTCCTGGTCCTCTATACACATCTGTTTAGTCCTGATCCTCTATACACATCTGTTTAGTCCTGATCCTCTATACACCTCAGTTTAGTCCTGGTCCTCTATACACATCTGTTTAGTCCTGGTCCTCTATACACATCGTTTTAGTCCTGGTCCTCTATACACCTCAGTTTAGTCCTGGTCCTCTATACACCTCAGTTTAGTCCTGATCCTCTATACACCTCAGTTTAGTCCTGATCCTCTATACACATCAGTTTAGTCCTGATCCTCTATACACCTCAGTTTAATCCTGGTCCTCTATACACATCTGTTTAGTCCTGATCCTCTATACACCTCAGTTTAGTCCTGGTCCTCTATACACATCTGTTTAGTCCTGATCCTCTATACACCTCAGTTTAGTCCTGGTCCTCTATACACATCTGTTTAGTCCTGATCCTCTATACACCTCAGTTTAGTCCTGATCCTCTATACACATCTGTTTAGTCCTGATCCTCTATACACATCTGTTTAGTCCTGGTCCTCTATACACCTCAGTTTAGTCCTGGTCCTCTATACACATCTGTTTAGTCCTGATCCTCTATACACATCTGTTTAGTCCTGATCCTCTATACACCTCAGTTTAGTCCTGGTCCTCTATACACATCTGTTTAGTCCTGGTCCTCTATACACATCTGTTTAGTCCTGGTCCTCTATACACCTCAGTTTAGTCCTGGTCCTCTATACACCTCAGTTTAGTCCTGATCCTCTATACACATCAGTTTAGTCCTGATCCTCTATACACCTCAGTTTAGTCCTGATCCTCTATACACCTCAGTTTAGTCCTGATCCTCTATACACCTCAGTTTAGTCCTGGTCCTCTATACACATCTGTTTAGTCCTGGTCCTCTATACACCTCAGTTTAGTCCTGGTCCTCTATACACATCTGTTTAGTCCTGATCCTCTATACACATCTGTTTAGTCCTGATCCTCTATACACCTCAGTTTAGTCCTGGTCCTCTATACACATCTGTTTAGTCCTGGTCCTCTATACACATCTGTTTAGTCCTGGTCCTCTATACACCTCAGTTTAGTCCTGGTCCTCTATACACCTCAGTTTAGTCCTGATCCTCTATACACATCAGTTTAGTCCTGATCCTCTATACACCTCAGTTTAGTCCTGATCCTCTATACACCTCAGTTTAGTCCTGATCCTCTATACACCTCTGTTTAGTCCTGGTCCTCTATACACCTCAGTTTAGTCCTGGTCCTCTATACACCTCAGTTTAGTCCTGGTCCTCTATACACCTCAGTTTAGTCCTGGTCCTCTATACACCTTAGTTTAGTCCTGGTCCTCTATACACCTCAGTTTAGTCCTGGTCCTCTATACACCTCAGTTTAGTCCTGATCCTCTATACACATCTGTTTAGTCCTGATCCTCTATACACCTCAGTTTAGTCCTGATCCTCTATACACCTCAGTTTAGTCCTGATCCTCTATACACCTCAGTTTAGTCCTGATCCTCTATACACCTCAGTTTAGTCCTGGTCCTCTATACACCTCAGTTTAGTCCTGGTCCTCTATACACATCTGTTTAGTCCTGGTCCTCTATACACATCTGTTTAGTCTCTGTGTGTCTGTCTGTGTGTGTGTGCGTGTGTGTGTTGTGTGTCACTTTCTGTGTGTGTGTGTGTGTCTCTGTCTGTGTGTCTATGTGTCTCTGTGTGTGTCTCTGTGTGTGTCTCTGTGTGTGTCTCTGTGTCTCTGTGTGTGTCTCTGTGTGTGTCTCTCTGTGTGTGTCTCTGTGTGTGTCTCTGTGTCTCTCTGTGTGTCTCTGTGTGTGTCTCTGTGTCTCTGTGTGTGTCTCTGTGTGTGTCTCTGTGTCTCTGTGTGTGTCTCTGTGTCTCTGTGTGTGTCTCTGTGTGTGTCTCTGTGTCTCTGTGTGTGTCTCTGTGTGTGTCTCTGTGTCTCTGTGTGTGTCTCTGTGTCTCTGTGTGTCTCTGTGTGTGTCTCTGTGTGTCTCTGTGTGTGTCTCTGTGTCTCTGTGTGTCTCTGTGTGTGTCTCTGTGTCTCTGTGTCTCTCTGTGTGTCTCTGTGTGTGTCTCTGTGTCTCTGTGTGTGTCTCTGTGTCTCTGTGTGTGTCTCTGTGTGTGTCTCTGTGTGTGTCTCTGTGTCTCTCTGTGTGTCTCTGTGTGTGTCTCTGTGTCTCTGTGTGTGTCTCTGTGTGTGTCTCTGTGTGTGTCTCTGTGTCTCTCTGTGTGTCTCTCTGTGTGTCTCTGTGTGTGTCTCTGTGTCTCTCTGTGTGTCTCTGTGTGTGTCTCTGTGTCTCTGTGTGTGTCTCTGTGTCTCTGTGTGTGTCTCTGTGTCTCTCTGTGTGTCTCTGTGTGTGTCTCTGTGTGTGTATCTGTGTCTCTGTGTGTGTCTCTGTGTCTCTGTGTGTGTCTCTGTGTGTGTCTCTCTGTGTCTCTGTGTGTGTCTCTGTGTCTCTGTGTGTGTCTCTGTGTGTGTCTCTGTGTGTGTCTCTGTGTCTCTCTGTGTGTCTCTGTGTGTGTCTCTGTGTCTCTGTGTGTGTCTCTGTGTGTGTATCTGTGTCTCTGTGTGTGTCTCTGTGTCTCTGTGTGTGTCTCTGTGTGTGTCTCTCTGTGTCTCTGTGTGTGTCTCTGTGTGTGTCTCTGTGTCTCTGTGTCTCTGTGTGTGTCTCTGTGTCTCTGTGTGTGTCTCTGTGTGTCTCTGTGTGTGTCTCTGTGTCTCTGTGTCTCTGTGTGTGTCTCTGTGTGTCTCTGTGTGTGTCTCTGTGTGTGTCTCTGTGTGTGTCTCTGTGTCTCTGTGTGTGTCTCTGTGTGTCTCTGTGTGTGTCTCTGTGTCTCTGTGTGTCTCTGTGTGTGTCTCTGTGTCTCTGTGTGTGTCTCTGTGTGTCTCTGTGTGTGTCTCTGTGTGTGTCTCTGTGTGTGTCTCTGTGTCTCTGTGTGTGTCTCTGTGTGTCTCTGTGTGTGTCTCTGTGTGTGTCTCTGTGTGTGTCTCTGTGTCTCTGTGTCTCTGTGTGTGTCTCTGTGTCTCTGTGTGTCTCTGTGTGTGTCTCTGTGTGTGTCTCTGTGTGTGTCTCTGTGTCTCTGTGTGTCTCTGTGTGTGTCTCTGTGTCTCTGTGTGTGTCTCTGTGTGTGTCTCTGTGTGTGTCTCTGTGTGTGTCTCTGTGTCTCTGTGTGTGTCTCTGTGTCTCTGTGTGTGTCTCTGTGTCTCTGTGTGTGTCTCTGTGTCTCTGTGTGTGTCTCTGTGTGTGTCTCTGTGTCTCTGTGTGTCTCTGTGTGTCTCTGTGTGTGTCTCTGTGTGTGTCTCTGTGTGTGTCTCTGTGTCTCTGTGTGTGTCTCTGTGTCTCTGTGTGTGTCTCTGTGTCTCTGTGTGTGTCTCTGTGTGTGTCTCTGTGTGTGTCTCTGTGTCTCTGTGTGTGTCTCTGTGTGTCTCTGTGTGTGTCTCTGTGTGTGTCTCTGTGTGTGTCTCTGTGTGTGTCTCTGTGTCTCTGTGTGTGTCTCTGTGTGTCTCTGTGTGTGTCTCTGTGTGTGTCTCTGTGTGTGTCTGTGTGTGTGCTGACCCAGCTTGATGATGGTGGGGTTGGAGGTGTTGCGGCTGCGTTCCGTGCAGGCCGTCACCGTCAGGTTGTAGATGTCACCTGGAGGCAGAGGGAGGCTGGCCCGCATCACGTTACGAGTCACCTGACAACACACGCCGGCCAATCACAGTCAAGTATACAGTAAAACACAGACTTCCTGTTTCAGCAGAGAGGAATGAATGAATGAATACATTAAATAAATGAATGAATTCATCAATAAATAATGAATGAATACATTAATTAAATTAATGATTGAATCAACTAAATGAATGAATTAAATGAATGAAGGATATAAATCAATGAATGAAATGAATGAATACATGAATTAAGTAAATTAAATGACTTAATACATGAATGAATTCAATGAATACATGAATGACCACGTGAATGAAGTACATTAAATGACTTAATACATGAATGAACACATGAACACGCGGATGAAGGGGTGAATGACCCACGTCCACCGAGTAGCTCCTCTCCGGCCCCCTCTTGCCCACGGCGAGCAGCTGCCAGTGGAGCATCCGCGAGTGTGACAGGTCGACGAAGAGCTCGCCGTACGTCCAGCGCACGAAGAGGACGCCGTGGGCGTAATCCACGGAGGAGATGTGAGGCGCCTCTGGAGCTGCAGCAGGACGATCAATACCAACACAGATTGATTATGTTCCTCGATTAATCACACTACTCATTGTCCCTGAAGGAAATAAATACAATAACATGAAATATTTGTTTAAAAAACTGCTGCAATGTGAAACATACAAAACAAATTCTAAATTTCTTTCATACAATGTATAAATAAAAATGTACCCATTTAAAATTAAAACTAAATTCATTTGAAAAGTAATGAAAATTAAAAAGACAAATTCTCAGTTGTTGCCTTTTTAATCGCATATATATATAGATATATTAATATATCTATATATATATTAATATATATATATATAGAATATTATAGAATATATCTATATCTATATATATTAATATATATATATATATAAATATGTATGTATTAATATATATAGATATATATATAGTACCTGTAATATGTATATATATATATTTATATATATATAATATTTCAGCATCTGTAATGAAGCTATATATATATATTAATATATATGTGTGTGTATATATATATATATATATATATATATATATATATATATATATTACATGTTTAGCTGATACTTTTATCCAAAGCCACTTATATATATAGTACCTGTAATGAAGCTATATATATAAATATGTATATATTAATATATATATATATATATATATATATATATATATATATATATATATATAGTAGTACCTGTAATGAAGCTATATATATATACATATGTATATATTAATATATATATATATATATATATATATATAGTACCTGTAATGAAGCTATATATATATATACATATGTATATATTAATATATATATATATATAGTACCTGTAATGAAGCTATATATATATATATAAATATGTATATATTAATATATATATATATATATATATATATATATATATATAGTACCTGTAATGAAGCTATATATATAAATATGTATATATTAATATATGTGTTGGAGTTTTCCCCGGGGAACGAGAGGGTCGCCTCCCTGCGCCTACGGGTTGCGGGGAGTAAGGCTCTGACTATTGTTTGTGCTTATGCACCGAACAGCATTTCGGAGTATCCGGCCTTCTTGGAGTCGGTGGGAGGGGTCCTGGAAAGGGCGCCGCCTGCCGACTCCATAGTTCTCCTGGGAGACTTCAACGCTCACGTGGGCAATGACAGAGAAACCTGGCGGGGCGTGATTGGGAGGAACGGCTTGCCCGATCTGAACCCGAATGGTGTTTTGTTGTTGGACTTCTGTGCTAGCCACAGTTTGTCCATAACAAACACCATGTTCGAACATAAGGTGGCTCATAAGTGTACCTGGTACCAGAACACCTTAGGCCGGAGATCAATGATCGACTTTGTAATCGTATCATCTGATCTGCGGCCGTATGTCTTGGACACTCGGGTGAAGAGAGGAGCAGAGCTGTCAACTGATCACCACCTGGTGGTGAGTTGGATCAGATGGCGGGGGACTCGGCTAGAGAGACCTGGCAAGCCCAAACGTGTAGTGAGGGTGAACTGGGAACGTCTGGCAGAGGATCCTGTCCGGGAGGTCTTCAACTCCCACCTCCGGAAGAACTTCTCACAAATCCCGAGGGAGGCTGGGGACATGGAATCCGAGTGGACCTTGTTCAAAGCCTCTATTGTGGACGCGGCTGCTCGGGGCTGTGGCCGGAAGGTCATCGGTGCCTGTCGTGGCGGCAACCCTAGAACCCGGTGGTGGACACCGGGGGTGAGGGTAGCCGTCAAACTGAAGAAGGAGGCCTTTCGGGCCTGGCTGGCCCAGGGGTCTCCTGAAGCAGCTGACGGGTACCGGCGGGCCAGAAGGGCTGCAGCGGCGATGAGAAGGACTTTTCGGTTGGCCTCAAGGAAGTTCTGGCAAACCATCCGACGGCTCAGGAAGGGAAAGCAGGGTCTACCCCAGGCTGTTCTCAGCAGGGGGGGGGAACTGCTGACCCGGACTGGGGACATCGTCGGGCGGTGGAAAGAGCACTTTGAGGAACTCCTAAACCCGGCCAACATGTCCCCCGGAGAGGGGGCAGCGCCGGAAGACTTTGGGGTGGATTCACCCATATCCCTGGCAGAGGTCGCTAAGGTAGTCAAAAAGCTCCTTGGTGGCAAGGCGCCAGGGGTGGATGAGATCCGCCCTGAGATGCTGAAAGCGCTGGACATTGTTGGGCTGTCTTGGTTGACACGCCTTTACAGTGTTGCATGGGGGTCGGGAACAGTGCCCATGGACTGGCAGACCGGGGTGGTGGTTCCCATCTTCAAGAAGGGGGACCGGAGAGTGTGCTCGAACTATCGTGGTATCACACTGCTCAGCCTCCCGGGAAAAGCTTATGCCAGGGTGCTGGAGAGGAGGCTCCGACCGCTTGTCGAACCTCAGATTCAGGACGAACAGTGCGGATTCCGTCCCGGTCGTGGAACAGTGGACCAGCTCTTTACCCTCGCAAGATTACTGGAGGGGTCCTGGGAGTTTGCCCAACCAGTTTACATGTGCTTTGTAGACCTGGAGAAGGCTTTCGACCGGGTCCCTCGGGGGTTTTTGTGGGGGGTGCTGCGGGAGTATGGGGTGCCGGACCCGTTGGCACGGGCCATCCGGTCTCTGTACGCCTGCAGTAGGAGCTGTGTTCGTCTCCTCGGTAGTAAGTCAGACACGTTCCCGGTGGGTGTTGGCCTCCGCCAGGGCTGCCCTTCATCACCGGTCCTGTTCGTGACCTTCATGGACAGGATATCTAGGCGCAGCCAGGGGGCGGAGAGGATCCGGTTCGGGAGTCTCGGGATCGCCTCTCTGCTGTTTGCGGATGATGTGGTCCTGTTTGCGTCCTCGGACCGTGACCTCCAGCATTCACTGGGGCGTTTTGCAGCCGAGTGCGAAGCAGCAGGGATGAGAGTTAGCACCTCCAAATCTGAGCTGGAAAGTGTTGCTGGTGAGAGGGAGGCCTGGGTCGGCCTGCTGAACCTGCTGCCACCGCGACCCGACCCCGGATAAGAGGTGATAATGGATGGATGGCTGGATGGATGTATATATTAATATATATATATATATAGTACCTGTAATGAAGCTATATATATATATATAAATATGTATATATTAATATATATATATATATAGTACCTGTAATGAAGCTGGCCGTTGAGCCGTCGCAGCAGCTGAGTGGTGGGTCGCCCCATGTCACCATGGCAACACGGAAGTTATAATACCAAGCCGGCAGCAGATCTGTGACCCTCTGAACACAAAGATTATTATTATTATTATTATTATTATATATGTATATATATATATGTCTATATAAATATATATATATATATATATATATATCTGTATATATATATATATATATATATACATATATATATATATATACACAGTATATACAGATATACATATATATATGTACATATATGTACATATATATATATGTATATCTGTATCTATACATATAGAGAGATCTGTGACCCTCTGAACACAAAGATTATTATTATTATATTTACATATATATATATATATGTGTGTGTGTGTGTGTGTGTGTTACCACGGAGGCGATGACAGAGGCGGTGCCTGAGATCTCGTAGTAGGTCGTCCACTCGGAGGTCAAGGTCACCGGGTTGAAGAAGAACGTCTGCAGGACGAACTTCCTGAAGGACACGTGGAACGGCCGCTGCCAGCTGAGGATGAGCGCTGTGGGGCTGAGGGGGTAGACGGAGAGCTGCAGGACCCCTGTGGGCTCTGACACACACCACACACACACACACACGCACACACACACACACACACATACACATAAACACGTCAACAGACGGTCATAAACACGCCAACAGACGGCCGTAAACACGTCAACAGACGGCCGTAAACACGTCAACAGACGGCCGTAAACACGTCAATAGACGGCCGTAAACACGTCAACAGACGGTCGTAAACACATCAACATACGGCCGTAAACACGTCAACAGACGGCCGTAAACACGTCAACAGACGGCCGTAAACACGTCAACAGACGGCCGTAAACACATCAATAGACGGCCGTAAACACGTCAACAGACGGTCGTAAACACGTCAACAGACGGCCGTAAACACGTCAACAGACGGCCCGCAAACACGTCAACAGACGGCCGTAAACATGTCAACAGACGGTCGTAAACACGTCAACAGACGGTCGTAAACACGTCAACAGACGTCGTAAACACGCCAACAGACGGTCATAAACACGTCAACAGGCGGTCATAAACACGCCAACAGACGGTCGTAAACACGTCAACAGACGGTCATAAACACGTCAACAGACGGTCGTAAACACATCAACGGACGGCCGTAAACACGTCAACAGACGGTCATAAACACGTCAACAGACGGCCATAAACACGTCAACAGACGGCCATAAACACGTCAACAGATGGTCATAAACACGTTAACAAACGGTCATAAACACGTCAACAGACGGTCATAAACACGTCAACAGGCGGTCATAAACACGTTAACAAACGGTCATAAACACGTCAACAGACGGTCATAAACACGTTAACAAACGGTCATAAACACGTCAACAGACGGTCATAAACATGTCAACAGACGGTCATAAACACGTCAACAGACGGTCATAAACACGTTAACAGACGGTCATAAACACGTCAACAGACGGTCATAAACACATCAACAGACGTTCATAAACACGTCAACAGACGGCCATACACACGTCAACAGGCGGTCATAAACAAGTCAACAGACGGTCATAAACACGTCAACAGACGGTCATAAACATGTCAACAGATGGTCATAAACACGTCAACAGACGGCCGTAAACACGTCAACAGACGTCATAAACACGTTAACAGACGGTCATAAACACGTCAACAGGCGGTCATAAACACGTTAACAAACGGTCATAAACACGTCAACAGACGGTCAAAAACACGTCAACAGGCGGTCATAAACACGTTAACAAACGGTCATAAACACGTCAACAGACGGTCATAAACATGTCAACAGACGGTCATAAACACATCAACAGACGGTCATAAACACGTTAACAGACGGTCATAAACACGTTAACAGACGGTCATAAACACGTCAACAGACGGTCATAAACACATCAACAGACGGCCATACACACATCAACAGACGGCCATACAAACGTCAACAGGCGGTCATAAACACGTCAACAGGCGGTCATAAACACGTCAACAGATGGCCATAAACACGTCAACAGACGGTCATAAACACGTCAACAGACGGTCATAAACACGTCAACAGACGGTCATAAACAAGTCAACAGACGGCCATAAACACGTCAACAGACGGCCATACACACGTCAACAGACGGTCATAAACACGTCAACAGACGGTCGTAAACACATCAACGGACGGCCGTAAACACGTCAACGGACGGTCATAAACACGTCAACAGACGGCCATAAACACGTCAACAGACGGCCATAAACACGTCAACAGATGGTCATAAACACGTTAACAAACGGTCATAAACACGTCAACAGACGGTCATAAACACGTTAACAAACGGTCATAAACACGTCAACAGACGGTCATAAACACGTTAACAAACGGTCATAAACACGTCAACAGACGGTCATAAACATGTCAACAGACGGTCATAAACACGTCAACAGACGGTCATAAACACGTTAACAGACGGTCATAAACACGTTAACAGACGGTCATAAACACGTCAACAGACGGTCATAAACACATCAACAGACGTTCATAAACACGTCAACAGACGGCCATACACACGTCAACAGGCGGTCATAAACAAGTCAACAGACGGTCATAAACACGTCAACAGACGGTCATAAACACGTCAACAGACGGTCATAAACACGTTAACAGACGGTCATAAACATGTCAACAGATGGTCATAAACACGTCAACAGACGGCCGTAAACACGTCAACAGACGTCATAAACACGTCAACAGACGTCATAAACACGTTAACAGACGGTCATAAACACGTCAACAGGCGGTCATAAACACGTTAACAAACGGTCATAAACACGTCAACAGACGGTCAAAAACACGTCAACAGGCGGTCATAAACACGTTAACAAACGGTCATAAACACGTCAACAGACGGTCATAAACATGTCAACAGACGGTCATAAACACATCAACAGACGGTCATAAACACGTTAACAGACGGTCATAAACACGTTAACAGACGGTCATAAACACGTCAACAGACGGTCATAAACACATCAACAGACGGCCATACACACATCAACAGACGGCCATACAAACGTCAACAGGCGGTCATAAACACGTCAACAGGCGGTCATAAACACGTCAACAGACGGCCATAAACACGTCAACAGACGGTCATAAACACGTCAACAGACGGTCATAAACACGTCAACAGATGGTCATAAACACGTCAACAGACAGCCATACACACGTCAACAGACGGTCATAAACACGTCAACAGACGGTCATAAACACGTTAACAGACGGTCATAAACACGTTAACAAACGGTCATAAACACGTCAACAGACGGTCATAAACATGTCAACAGACGGTCATAAACACATCAACAGACGGTCATAAACACGTTAACAGACGGTCATAAACACGTTAACAGACGGTCATAAACACGTCAACAGACGGTCATAAACACATCAACAGACGGCCATACACACATCAACAGACGGCCATACAAACGTCAACAGGCGGTCATAAACACGTCAACAGGCGGTCATAAACACGTCAACAGACGGCCATAAACACGTCAACAGACGGCCATAAACACGTCAACAGACGGTCATAAACACGTCAACAGACGGTCATAAACACGTCAACAGACGGTCATAAACACGTCAACAGACGGTCATAAACAAGTCAACAGACGGCCATAAACACGTCAACAGACGGCCATACACACGTCAACAGACGGTCATAAAGACGTCAACAGACGGTCATAAACACGTTAACAGACGGTCATAAACATGTCAACAGATGGTCATAAACACGTCAACAGACGGTCATAAACACGCCAACAGACGGTCATAAACACGCCAACAGACGGTCATAAACACGCCAACAGACGGTCATAAACACCTCAACAGACGGTCATAAACACGTCAACAGACGGCCATACACACGTCAACAGGCGGTCATAAACACGTCAACAGACGGTCATAAACACGTCAACAGACGGCCATACACACGTCAACAGACGGCCATAAACACGTCAACAGACGGTCATAAACACGTCAACAGGCGGTCATAAACACGTCAACAGACGGTGATAAACACGTCAACAGACGGTCATAAACACGTCAACAGGCGGTCATAAACACGTCAACAGGCGGCCATAAACACGTCAACAGACGGTCATAAACACATCAACAGACGGTCATAAACACGTCAACAGACGGTCATAAACACGTCAACAGACGGCCATAAACACGCCAACAGACGGTCATAAACACGTCAACAGACGGTCATAAACACGTCAACAGACGGCCGTAAACACGTCAACAGACGGTCATAAACATGTCAACAGACGACCGTAAACACGTCAACAGACGGTCATAAACACGTCAACAGACGGTCATAAACACGTCAACAGACGCTCACCGATGTCGATGATGACGGGCTCGGACGGCGGGCTCGTCAGCGGCCCGTTGGTGTGGTGGACCACCACCCGGTACTGGGCCCCAGGGGTCAGGTGACTGATGATGTCACTGGTGGAGTTTTCCTGGAGGAATAAAAAACAATAACAATAAAACTTAGACTGAACCATAACTGACATAAATTAATTTATTCTGAAAATAATTTTTTTAAGTATTAAGAGAAACATTTTGAGAATGAAGTTTTAACTTGATAAAGTTTTTGAAAACAAAGTCCTAACTTTAAAAGAGTTTTAAAACAATGACAATATCATGAAATAAAGTTAAAGTTAAAAAGTTATTATTGAGTAAAGTCGTAATTAACAATAACACTGTTGCTGCTGTTCTAATCCGAGGAAAGTGTCACCCTGTGTTTTTTATATATTATATTTTATATATATTTTATCATTTTATCAAATTACATCAAATTCTGAAATAAAATATTCTGATTTATTTCATCTAACTGGCCCCAAAGACAGTCTTCTGTCATTAAAAGCTAAAATTGAGTGTTTTTGAGGAAATAAATGAAGGTATAAATTAGGCTACGGTATAAATTAAGTAGTTAAGGGAAAAGGTAAGGGATAAATTAAGGGATGCTTTCATGGCATCGATTGAGTTTTAAGGAGTTTTTTGGGGACCCTTAGAAATCCCTTAAACATTGCAGACTGCTCCCTCTCTGTGACCGACACAAGGAAATTGGGTCCCAGAACCAGAACTGAGAGAGGCAGACTTGAACCCTGATACGACAGCGTCTGTCCAAAACAACATAAAAGTCCACTGTAGTAACTTTAATACCGTTAAAAGTGAATCTGACGTTACTTTAGATGTTATCTGTATGTGTTTATAATCAGTCAATGTTTCCATAGCTGGGTTAAGGACCCGTTACCTCGCTGCAGTACGTGCTCTCCATCCTCTGGCTGAGGCTCGGGCGGAGGCAGGTGGTGGAGACCACCGACACCAGGCTGCCGATGTGGGTCTCTGAGGACGGAGCCCAGGAGACCACGGCGGTGCTGGAGTCCAGCAAACGGACGCCAACGGCCTGGGGACGCTCACGGAGCTCCTCCAGCAACTCACCAGTAGGACCTGAAACGAAGAACTGGTTTATTATGGTGCTATAAACAACCCAGTACTGGTTTATTACAGTGCTAGGAACTGGTTTAGATGGTGCTATAAACTGGTTTAGATGGTGCTGTATAATCTGGTTTAGATGGTGCTATAATATGGTTTAGATGGTGCTGTATAATCTGGTTTAGATGGTGCTATAATATGGTTTAGATGGTGCTATATAATCTGGTTTAGATGGTGCTATATAATCTGGTTTAGATGGTGCTGTATAATCTGGTTTAGATAGTGCTGTATAATCTGGTTTAGATGGTGCTATATAATATGGTTTAGATGGTGCTATATAATCTGGTTTAGATGGTGCTATATAATATGGTTTAGATGGTGCTATATAATCTGGTTTAGATGGTGCTGTATAATCTGGTTTAGATGGTGCTATATAATCTGGTTTAGATGGTGCTATAATCTGGTTTAGATGGTGCTATAATCTGGTTTAGATGGTGTTATATAATCTGGTTTAGATGGTGCTATAATCTGGTTTAGATGGTGCTATAATCTGGTTTAGATGGTGTTATATAATCTGGTTTAGATGGTGCTATAAACTGGTTTAGATGGTGCTGTATAATCTGGTTTAGATGGTGCTGTATAATCTGGTTTAGATGGTGCTATATAATCTGGTTTAGATGGTGTTATATAATCTGGTTTAGATGGTGCTGTATAATCTGGTTTAGATGGTGCTATAAACTGGTTTAGATGGTGCTGTATAATCTGGTTTAGATGGTGCTGTATAATCTGGTTTAGATGGTGCTATATAATCTGGTTTAGATGGTGCTATAATCTGGTTTAGATGGTGCTGTATAATCTGGTTTAGATGGTGCTATAATCTGGTTTAGATGGTGCTGTATAATCTGGTTTAGATGGTGCTATATAATCTGGTTTAGATGGTGCTATAATCTGGTTTAGATGGTGCTGTATAATCTGGTTTAGATGGTGCTATAATCTGGTTTAGATGGTGCTGTGTAATCTGGTTTAGATGGTGCTATATAATCTGGTTTAGATGGTGCTATAATATGGTTTAGATGGTGCTATATAATCTGGTTTAGATGGTGCTGTATAATCTGGTTTAGATGGTGCTGTATAATCTGGTTTAGATGGTGCTATATAATCTGGTTTAGATGGTGCTGTATAATCTGGTTTAGATGGTGCTATAATCTGGTTTAGATGGTGCTGTGTAATCTGGTTTAGATGGTGCTATATAATCTGGTTTAGATGGTGCTGTATAATCTGGTTTAGATGGTGCTGTGTAATCTGGTTTAGATGGTGCTATATAATCTGGTTTAGATGGTGCTATAATATGGTTTAGATGGTGCTATATAATCTGGTTTAGATGGTGCTGTATAATCTGGTTTAGATGGTGCTGTATAATCTGGTTTAGATGGTGCTATATAATCTGGTTTAGATGGTGCTATAATCTGGTTTAGATGGTGCTGTATAATCTGGTTTAGATGGTGCTATAATCTGGTTTAGATGGTGCTGTATAATCTGGTTTAGATGGTGCTATATAATCTGGTTTAGATGGTGCTGTGTAATCTGGTTTAGATGGTGCTATAATCTGGTTTAGATGGTGCTGTATAATCTGGTTTAGATGGTGCTATATAATCTGGTTTAGATGGTGCTATATAATCTGGTTTAGATGGTGCTATAATCTGGTTTAGATGGTGCTGTATAATCTGGTTTAGATGGTGCTATAATCTGGTTTAGATGGTGCTATATAATCTGGTTTAGATGGTGCTATAATATGGTTTAGATGGTGCTATATAATCTGGTTTAGATGGTGCTATAATCTGGTTTAGATGGTGCTGTATAATCTGGTTTAGATGGTGCTATATAATCTGGTTTAGATGGTGCTATAATATGGTTTAGATGGTGCTATAATCTGGTTTAGATGGTGCTATAATCTGGTTTAGATGGTGCTATATAATCGGGTTTAGATGGTGCTATATAATCTGGTTTAGATGGTGCTATAATATGGTTTAGATGGTGCTATAATCTGGTTTAGATGGTGCTATAATCTGGTTTAGATGGTGCTATAATCTGGTTTAGATGGTGCTATATAATCTGGTTTAGATGGTGCTATATAATCGGGTTTAGATGGTGCTGTATAATCTAGTTTAGATGGTGCTATAATCTGGTTTAGATGGTGCTGTATAATCTGGATTAGATGGTGCTGTATAATCTGGTTTAGATGGTGCTATAATCTGGTTTAGATGGTGTTATAATCTGGTTTAGATGGTGCTGTATAATCTGGATTAGATGGTGCTGTATAATCTGGTTTAGATGGTGCTATATAATCTGGTTTAGATGGTGCTATATAATCTGGTTTAGATGGTGCTATAAACTGGTTTAGATGGTGCTATATAATCTGGTTTAGATGGTGCTATAAACTGGTTTAGATGGTGCTGTATAATCTGGTTTAGATGGTGCTATAATCTGGTTTAGATGGTGTTATATAATCTGGTTTAGATGGTGCTATAATTTGGTTTAGATGGTGCTATAATCTGGTTTAGATGGTGCTATAATCTGGTTTAGATGGTGCTATAATCTGGTTTAGATGGTGTTATATAATCTGGTTTAGATGGTGCTATATAATCTGGTTTAGATGGTGCTATAATCTGGTTTAGATGGTGCTATAATCTGGTTTAGATGGTGCTATATAATCTGGTTTAGATGGTGTTATATAATCTGGTTTAGATGGTGTTATATAATCTGGTTTAGATGGTGCTGTATAATCTGGTTTAGATGGTGTTATATAATCTGGTTTAGATGGTGCTATAATCTGGTTTAGATGGTGCTATAATCTGGTTTAGATGGTGCTATATAATCTGGTTTAGATGGTGTTATATAATCTGGTTTAGATGGTGTTATATAATCTGGTTTAGATGGTGCTATATAATGTGGTTTAGATGGTGTTATATAATCTGGTTTAGATGGTGCTATAATCTGGTTTAGATGGTGTTATATAATCTGGTTTAGATGGTGCTATAATCTGGTTTAGATGGTGCTGTATAATCTGGTTTAGATGGTGCTATATAATCTGGTTTAGATGGTGCTGTGTAATCTGGTTTAGATGGTGCTATAATCTGGTTTAGATGGTGCTGTATAATCTGGTTTAGATGGTGCTATATAATCTGGTTTAGATGGTGCTATATAATCTGGTTTAGATGGTGCTATAATCTGGTTTAGATGGTGCTGTATAATCTGGTTTAGATGGTGCTATATAATCTGGTTTAGATGGTGCTATAATCTGGTTTAGATGGTGCTATATAATCTGGTTTAGATGGTGCTATAATCTGGTTTAGATGGTGCTATATAATCTGGTTTAGATGGTGCTATATAATCTGGTTTAGATGGTGCTATAATATGGTTTAGATGGTGCTATATAATCTGGTTTAGATGGTGCTATAATCTGGTTTAGATGGTGCTATATAATCGGGTTTAGATGGTGCTATATAATCTGGTTTAGATGGTGCTATAATATGGTTTAGATGGTGCTATAATCTGGTTTAGATGGTGCTATAATCTGGTTTAGATGGTGCTATAATCTGGTTTAGATGGTGCTATATAATCTGGTTTAGATGGTGCTATATAATCGGGTTTAGATGGTGCTGTATAATCTAGTTTAGATGGTGCTATAATCTGGTTTAGATGGTGCTATAATCTGGTTTAGATGGTGCTGTATAATCTGGATTAGATGGTGCTGTATAATCTGGTTTAGATGGTGCTATATAATCTGGTTTAGATGGTGCTATATAATCTGGTTTAGATGGTGCTATAAACTGGTTTAGATGGTGCTATATAATCTGGTTTAGATGGTGCTATAAACTGGTTTAGATGGTGCTGTATAATCTGGTTTAGATGGTGCTATAATCTGGTTTAGATGGTGTTATATAATCTGGTTTAGATGGTGCTATAATTTGGTTTAGATGGTGCTATAATCTGGTTTAGATGGTGCTATAATCTGGTTTAGATGGTGTTATATAATCTGGTTTAGATGGTGCTATATAATCTGGTTTAGATGGTGCTATAATCTGGTTTAGATGGTGCTATATAATCTGGTTTAGATGGTGTTATATAATCTGGTTTAGATGGTGCTGTATAATCTGGTTTAGATGGTGTTATATAATCTGGTTTAGATGGTGCTATAATCTGGTTTAGATGGTGCTATAATCTGGTTTAGATGGTGCTATATAATCTGGTTTAGATGGTGTTATATAATCTGGTTTAGATGGTGTTATATAATCTGGTTTAGATGGTGCTATATAATCTGGTTTAGATGGTGTTATATAATCTGGTTTAGATGGTGCTATAATCTGGTTTAGATGGTGTTATATAATCTGGTTTAGATGGTGCTGTATAATCTGGTTTAGATGGTGCTATATAATATGGTTTAGATGGTGCTATAATCTGGTTTAGATGGTGTTATATAATCTGGTTTAGATGGTGCTATATAATCTGGTTTAGATGGTGCTATAATCTGGTTTAGATGGTGCTATAATCTGGTTTAGATGGTGCTATATAATCTGGTTTAGATGGAGCTATATAATCTGGTTTAGATTCAATTTTCAATTCAGTTTATTTTGTATAGCCCAATATCACAAATTACAAATTTGCCTCAGAGGGCTTTACAATCTGTACACATACGACATCCCTGACCTTTGACCTCACATCGGATCAGGAAAATCTCCCCAAAAATAACCTTTCACAGGGAAAAAAGGGAAGAAACCTTCAGGAGAGCAACAGAGGAGGATCCCTCTCCCCGGATGGACAGAAGCTATATAATCTGGTTTAGATGGTGCTATATAATCTGGTTTAGATGGTGCTATAATCTGGTTTAGATGGTGCTATATAATCTGGTTTAAAAGGTGCTATAATCTGGTTTAGATGGTGCTATAATCTGGTTTAGATGGTGCTATAATCTGGTTTAGATGGTGCTATAATCTGGTTTAGATGGTGCTATATCATCTGGTTTAGATGGTGCTATAATCTGGTTTAGATGGTGCTATAATCTGGTTTAGATGGTGCTATATAATCTGGTTTAGATGGTGCTATAATCTGGTTTGGATGGTGCTATATAATCTGGTTTAGATGGTGCTATAATCTGGTTTAGATGGTGTTATATAATCTGGTTTAGATGGTGCTGTATAATCTGGTTTAGATGGTGTTATATAATCTGGTTTAGATGGTGCTATAATCTGGCTATAATCTGGTTTAGATGGTGCTATAATCTGGTTTAGATGGTGCTATATAATCTGGTTTAGATGGTGCTATAATCTGGTTTAGATGGTGCTATAATCTGGTTTAGATGGTGCTATAATCTGGTTTGGATGGTGCTATATAATCTGGTTTAGATGGTGCTATAATCTGGTTTAGATGGTGTTATATAATCTGGTTTAGATGGTGCTGTATAATCTGGTTAAGATGGTGTTATATAATCTGGTTTAGATGGTGCTATAATCTGGCTATAATCTGGTTTAGATGGTGCTATAATCTGGTTTAGATGGTGTTATATAATCTGGTTTAGATGGTGCTATATAATCTGGTTTAGATGGTGTTATATAATCTGGTTTGGATGGTGTTATATAATCTGGTTTAGATGGTGCTATATAATCTGGTTTAGATGGTGCTATAATCTGGTTTAGATGGTGCTATAATCTGGTTTAGATGGTGTTATATAAACTGGTTTGGATGGTGCTATAATCTGGTTTAGATGGTGCTATAATCTGGTTTAGATGGTGCTATATTATCTGGTTTAGATGGTGCTATATAATATGGTTTAGATGGTGTTATATAATCTGGTTTAGATGGTGCTATATAATCTGGTTTAGATGGTGCTATAATCTGGTTTAGATGGTGCTATAATCTGGTTTAGATGGTGCTATATAATCTGGTTTAGATGGTGCTATAATCTGGTTTAGATGGTGCTATATAATCTGGTTTAGATGGTGCTGTATAATCTGGTTTAGATGGTGCTGTATAATCTGGTTTAGATGGTGATGTATAATCTGGTTTAGATGGTGCTATAATCTGGTTTAGATGGTGCTGTATAATCTGGTTTAGATGGTGCTATAATCTGGTTTAGATGGTGCTATAATCTGGTTTAGATGGTGCTGTATAATCTGGTTTAGATGGTGCTATATAATCTGGTTCAGATGGTGCTATAATCTGGTTTAGATGGTGCTGTATAATCTGGTTTAGATGGTGCTGTATAATCTGGTTTAGATGGTGCTATATAATCTGGTTTAGATGGTGCTATAATCTGGTTTAGATGGTGCTGTATAATCTGGTTTAGATGGTGTTATATAATCTGGTTTAGATGGTGTTATATAATCTGGTTTAGATGGTGCTATAATCTGGTTTAGATGGTGCTGTATAATCTGGTTTAGATGGTGCTATAATCTGGTTTAGATGGTGTTATATAATCTGGTTTAGATGGTGTTATATAATCTGGTTTAGATGGTGCTATAATCTGGTTTAGATGGTGCTATAATCTGGTTTAGATGGTGCTATAATCTGGTTTAGATGGTGCTGTATAATCTGGTTTAGATGGTGCTATAATCTGGTTTAGATGGTGCTATAATCTGGTTTAGATGGTGTTATATAATCTGGTTTAGATGGTGCTATAATCTGGTTTAGAAGGTGCTGTGTAATCTGGTTTAGATGGTGCTATAATCTGGTTTAGATGGTGCTGTATAATCTGGTTTAGATGGTGCTATAATCTGGTTTAGATGGTGCTGTATAATCTGGTTTAGATGGTGCTATAATCTGGTTTAGATGGTGCTATAATCTGGTTTAGATGGTGTTATATAATCTGGTTTAGATGGTGCTATAATCTGGTTTAGAAGGTGCTGTGTAATCTGGTTTAGATGGTGTTATAATCTGGTTTAGATGGTGCTATAATCTGGTTTAGATGGTGCTATAATCTGGTTTAGATGGTGTTATATAATCTGGTTTAGATGGTGCTATAATCTGGTTTAGAAGGTGCTGTGTAATCTGGTTTAGATGGTGCTATAATCTGGTTTAGATGGTGCTGTATAATCTGGTTTAGATGGTGCTATAATCTGGTTTAGATGGTGTTATATAATCTGGTTTAGATGGTGTTATATAATCTGGTTTAGATGGTGCTATAATCTGGTTTAGATGGTGCTATAATCTGGTTTAGATGGTGCTATAATCTGGTTTAGATGGTGCTGTATAATCTGGTTTAGATGGTGCTATAATCTGGTTTAGATGGTGCTATAATCTGGTTTAGATGGTGTTATATAATCTGGTTTAGATGGTGCTATAATCTGGTTTAGAAGGTGCTGTGTAATCTGGTTTAGATGGTGCTATAATCTGGTTTAGATGGTGCTGTATAATCTGGTTTAGATGGTGCTATAATCTGGTTTAGATGGTGCTGTATAATCTGGTTTAGATGGTGCTATAATCTGGTTTAGATGGTGCTATAATCTGGTTTAGATGGTGTTATATAATCTGGTTTAGATGGTGCTATAATCTGGTTTAGAAGGTGCTGTGTAATCTGGTTTAGATGGTGCTATAATCTGGTTTAGATGGTGCTGTATAATCTGGTTTAGATGGTGCTATAATCTGGTTTAGATGGTGCTGTATAATCTGGTTTAGATGGTGCTATAATCTGGTTTAGATGGTGCTATAATCTGGTTTAGATGGTGTTATATAATCTGGTTTAGATGGTGCTATAATCTGGTTTAGAAGGTGCTGTGTAATCTGGTTTAGATGGTGCTATAATCTGGTTTAGAAGGTGCTATAATCAGGCGATGGGGTCTCTGGAGTCCGTACTGAGGTAGAAGGTGAAGCCGGTGTCGGCGGTGCTCTCCCGGGCCTCACAGTCTCCAGACGAGCTGAGCGTGGCGACCTGGACTCGGTACGTTCCCGACTCCGTTAACTCGGTGAAGAACTCGTGAGTGTTTTCATCCACGGTGGCGGTTTCTGTGGAGTTACCTGAGAACCAGAGGACAGGTGAGTACGAGGGTTTGGAGAACATTACAGATCAATCAAACAATTCATAATGAATAGTTATAAATGAATTATTGTTGTTATTATCATGCAGACCGGGATACCTTCTCTGGAGATGTAGATGTTGAAGCCGTCGTAGCTGGTGGGGGGTCTGGGCGGCTGCCAGCGCAGCTCCAGCAGGATGGGGGGCAGTTTGGTGGGCAGGCCGGAGGCCTCGGAGGGGAGACCCATGGCTGAACCAGGCTCGTTGGAGTCCTCGTAGTCCGACACTACGGCGTTAACAAACTCCTCCTCCCTGTCGGCAGGAGGCGGGTCGGTCGGGTCCAGCCGGGAGCTCCGAGTCTCCGTCGTCTGGTTCACGGCGTTGATGCCTGTCAGGTTTTGTGTTGGGCTAAAGGGAACCCGTTTGACAGCCCCCACCGCCCCTTCGGAGGTGTCCTGGTCCTCCTCCTGCTGCTGCTCCTGCTGCTCCTCCTGGACCTCCTGCTGCTCCTCCTGGACCTCCTGCTGCTCCTCCTGGTCCTCCTGCTGCTCCTCCTGGACCTCCTGCTGCTCCTCCTGGTCCTCCTGCTGCTCCTCCTGGTCCTCCTGCTGCTCCTCGCGGTCCTCCTGCTGCTGCTCCTCTATCAGCGGGATGTCCCGGGCTTGACGGGAGGCTCGCTGGCTCTCCTCAGCCCCCTCAGGAGGAACCACGTCTTGGGTTTCACCCGGCAGCGTCCTCCGGCTCAGGTGGACGATCTTATGGGAAATGTTGAGGGGGGGGTAGGGCACTGAGAGGGGGACAGGTGAGACAACAACAGAGTTAGACAGGTGAGACAACAACAGAGTGAGACAACAACAGAGTGAGACAAGTGAGACGACAACAGAGTGAGACAGGTGAGACAACAACAGAGTGAGACAACAACAGAGTGAGACAAGTGAGACAACAACAGAGTTAGACAGGTGAGACAACAACAGAGTGAGACAACAACAGAGTGAGACAAGTGAGACAACAACAGAGTTAGACAGGTGAGACAACAACAGAGTGAGACAACAACAGAGTGAGACAAGTGAGACGACAACAGAGTGAGACAGGTGAGACAACAACAGAGTGAGACAGGTGAGACGACAACCGAGTGAGACAGGTGAGACAACAACAGTGTGAGATAGGTGAGACAACAACAGAGTGAGACAGGTGAGACAACAACAGAGTGAGACAGGTGAGACGACAACAGAGTAAGACAGGTGAGACAACAACAGCGTGAGACAGGTGAGGCGAAAACAGTGTAGGACAGGTGAGACAACAACAGTGTGAGACAGGTGAGACAACAACAAAGTGAGACAGGTGAGATGACAACAGTGTGAGACAGGTGAGATGACAACAGAGTGAGACAGGTGAGACAACAACAGTGTGAGACAGGTGAGACAACAACAGTGTGAGACAGGTGAGACAACAACAGTGTGAGACAGGTGAGACAACAACAGTGTGAGACAGGTGAGACGACAACCGAGTGAGACAGGTGAGACGACAACAGAGTGAGACAGGTGAGACAACAACAGTGTAGGACAGGTGAGACAACAACAGAGTGAGACAGGTGAAACAACAACAGAGTGAGACAGGTGAGACGACAACAGAGTGAGACAGGTGAGACGACAACAGAGTGAGACAGGTGAGACGACAACTGAGTGAGACAGTTGAGATGACAACAGAGTGAGACAGGTGAGACGACAACAGAGTGAGACAGGTGAGACGACAACCGAGTGAGACAGTTGAGATGACAACAGAGTGAGACAGGTGAGACGACAACAGAGTGAGACAGGTGAGACAACAACAAAGTGAGACAGGTGAGATGACAACAGAGTGAGACAGGTGAGACGACAACAGAGTGAGACAGGTGAGACGACAACCGAGTGAGACAGTTGAGATGACAACCGAGTGAGACAGTTGAAATGACAACAAAGTGAGACAGGTGAGACAACAACAAAGTGAGACAGGTGAGATGACAACAGTGTGAGACAAGTGAGACGACAACAGTGTGAGACAAGTGAGACGACAACAGAGTGAGACAGGTGAGACAACAACAAAGTGAGACAGGTGAGATGACAACAAAGTGAGACAGGTGAGGCGAAAACAGTGTAGGACAGGTGAGACAACAACAGAGTGAGACAACAACAGAGTGAGACAGGTAAGACGACAACAGAGTAAGACAGGTGAGACGACAACAGAGTGAGACAGGTGAGACAACAACAAAGTGAGACAGGTGAGACAACAACAAAGTGAGACAGGTGAGATGACAACAGTGTGAGACAGGTGAAACAACAACAGAGTGAGACAAGTGAGGCGAAAACAGTGTAAGACAGGTGAGACAACAACAGAGTGAGACAACAACAGAGTGAGACAGGTGAGACAACAGAGTGAGACAGGTGAGACAACAACAGAGTGAGACAGGTGAGACAACAACAGTGTGAGACAGGTGAGACAACAACAAAGTGAGACAGGTGAGACAACAACAGAGTGAGGGTGAGACAACAACAAAGTGAGACAGGTGAGATGACAACAGTGTGAGACAGGTGAAACAACAACAGAGTGAGACAGGTGAGATGACAACAGAGTGAGACAGTTGAGACAACAACAGTGTGAGACAGGTGAGACAACAACAGAGTGAGACAGGTGAGGCGAAAACAGTGTAGGACAGGTGAGACAACAACAGAGTGAGACAACAACAGAGTGAGACAGGTAAGACGACAACAGAGTGAGACAGGTGAGACGACAACAGAGTGAGACAGGTGAGACAACAACAAAGTGAGACAGGTGAGACAACAACAAAGTGAGACAGGTGAGATGACAACAGTGTGAGACAGGTGAAACAACAACAGAGTGAGACAGGTGAGGCGAAAACAGTGTAGGACAGGTGAGACAACAACAGAGTGAGACAACAACAGAGTGAGACAGGTAAGACGACAACAGAGTGAGACAGGTGAGACGACAACAGAGTGAGACAGGTGAGACGACAACAGAGTGAGACAGGTGAGACAACAACAGAGTGAGACAGGTGAGACAACAACAGTGTGAGACAGGTGAGACAACAACAAAGTGAGACAGGTGAGATGACAACAGTGTGAGACAGGTGAGACAACAACAGAGTGAGACAGGTGAGACAACAACAAAGTGAGACAGGTGAGATGACAACAGTGTGAGACAGGTGAAACAACAACAGAGTGAGACAGGTGAGACGACAACAGAGTGAGACAGTTGAGATGACAACCGTGTGAGACAGGTGAGACAACAACAGTGTGAGACAGGTGAGATGACAACAGTGTGAGACAGGTGAGACGACAACAGAGTGAGACAGTCGAGACGACAACAGAGTGAGACAGGTGAGACAACAACAGAGTGAGACAGGTGAGACAACAACAGAGTGAGACAGGTGAGACGACAACAGAGTGAGACAGGTGAGGCGAAAACAGTGTAGGACAGGTGAGACAACAACAGAGTGAGACAACAACAGAGTGAGACAGGTAAGACGACAACAGAGTGAGACAGGTGAGACGACAACAGAGTGAGACAGGTGAGACAACAACAAAGTGAGACAGGTGAGACAACAACAAAGTGAGACAGGTGAGATGACAACAGTGTGAGACAGGTGAAACAACAACAGAGTGAGACAGGTGAGGCGAAAACAGTGTAGGACAGGTGAGACAACAACAGAGTGAGACAACAACAGAGTGAGACAGGTAAGACGACAACAGAGTGAGACAGGTGAGACGACAACAGAGTGAGACAGGTGAGACGACAACAGAGTGAGACAGGTGAGACGACAACAGAGTGAGACAGGTGAGACAACAACAGAGTGAGACAGGTGAGACAACAACAGTGTGAGACAGGTGAGACAACAACAAAGTGAGACAGGTGAGATGACAACAGTTATAGACAGGTGAGACAACAACAGAGTGAGACAGGTGAGATGACAACAGAGTGAGACAGTTGAGATGACAACCGTGTGAGACAGGTGAGACGACAACAGTGTGAGACAGGTGAGATGACAACAGTGTGAGACAGGTGAGACGACAACCGTGTGAGACAGGTGAGACAACAACAGTGTGAGACAGGTGAGATGACAACAGTGTGAGACAGGTGAGACAACAACAGAGTGAGACAGGTGAGACGACAACAGAGTGAGACAGGTGAGACAACAACAGAGTGAGACAGGTGAGATGACAACAGTGTGAGACAGGTGAGACAACAACAGAGTGAGACAGGTGAGACGACAACAGAGTGAGACAGGTGAGACAACAACAGAGTGAGACAGGTGAGATGACAACAGAGTGAGACAGGTGAGACAACAACAGAGTGAGACAGGTGAGACGACAACAGAGTGAGACAGGTGAGACGACAACAGAGTGAGACAGGTGAGACGACAACAGAGTGAGACAGGTGAGACGACAACAGAGTGAGACAGGTGAGACAACAACAGATTGAGACAGGTGAGACGACAACAGAGTGAGACAGGTGAGACAACAACAGAGTGAGACAGGTGAGACGACAACAGAGTGAGACAGGTGAGACAACAACAGAGTGAGACAGGTGAGACAATAACAGAGTGAGACCTGTCCTGTGGTGTACAGGTGAGTGTGTGATGTCACTGTGGGTCACCAGGGCCTTCTGGTACACTGTGACCTCAGAGATCAGCTGGAAGGTGATGTTCCGGTAACACACGCCAGGTAACCAGTGTTTGAACACCGTCTTCCCTTTGTAGAAATCTACGAGGACACACAATAATTATTATTTTCATATTTAATATATATATATATATATTTATATATTTAAATATATTTATATTTATATATGTATTATATATATTTACATATATATGTATGTTATATAAAAATATATATATATATATACATTATATATATTTGTGTTCATATACATATATGATATATATATATTTATATATATCATATATATAATATATATTTATATAAATATATATTATACATAAATATATTATATATATTAATATATATTAATAAATAACACGTATAATCAGTGAAAGAACCATACATATACATACAATACATTCAAACAGAAGATACACATAATAAAAGATATTTGATGTAAAGTTTACATTCAGATCATATTTGGTATCCGACCAGAAAACTTCTTTTTATTTATTGTGAAGAAAAGACAGGAAGTCAGGTTTTAAAAAGGTCGGTGAAGTGTTAATGCTCCTATTGATATCATGTATAATAGTATGAAGATGTAATAACTGGTACACCTTTGTAGAGCATGGAGCGCCGCTCGGCTGCTTCGCTGAAGCTGATGTTCACTCTGCTGAAGACGGTTCCTGCTGGAGGCTCCATCTGAAACACCACACCGGTCTCTGGAGACTCCCGATAGTCTGAGACCTGGACCCTGTGGACAGGAAGTGGCTCTGACGAGGCAAACCACAAGTCACACTTTACCTTCAACTCAAAATATGAATGTAGGTTCTCCTCTTGAATTTAAAGTCCTGATTAATGAGCTGAAACGTGATCCTTAATGATCCCTTCATGCTTCACAAATGTGATGAAATTAATTATTGAATAACGACTGAGAACAATGAACTAGTCGAGGATCAGGTTCTTACTCGTGAGCACTGGGACGGTCCTGACGGGTCTGGACCAGCTCTGTCCCAGTCTGACCAGTAGCCCCACCATGTAGCAGACCCCATGCAGCGACGTGTTGAACAGCAGCGGCTCGCTGGTGTTCTGAAACTGAACCAGGACCAGCTGAGGCTCCCCGGACAGCTGAGCGGCGTACGCCGTGACGTCGTCCCGCAGGTCGGAGCGCTCGAGGGTCGCCACGACCAGCCCGTCATCATCGAGGGACGCCTGGAAACCCACCACGCCCTGAAACATGGAGAGTCTTCATCAGAAACACTGAAACATGGAGAGTCTTCATCAGAAACACTGAAACATGGAGAGAGTCTTCATCAGACACACTGAAACATGGAGAGTCTTCATCAGAAACACTGAAACATGAAGAGTCTTCATCAGAAACACTGAAACATGGAGAGTCTTCATCAGAAACACTGAAACATGGAGAGAGTCTTCATCAGACACACTGAAACATGGAGAGTCTTCATCAGAAACACTGAAACATGGAGAGAGTCTTCATCAGACACACTGAAACATGGAGAGTCTTCATCAGAAACACTGAAACATGAAGAGTCTTCATCAGAAACACTGAAACATGGAGAGTCTTCATCAGACACACTGAAACATGGAGAGTCTTCATCAGAAACACTGAAACATGAAGAGAGTCTTCATCAGAAACACTGAAACATGAAGAGAGTCTTCATCAGACACACTGAAACATGAAGAGTCTTCATCAGACACACTGAAACATGGAGAGTCTTCATCAGACACACTGAAACATGAAGAGAGTCTTCATCAGACACACTGAAACATGAAGAGTCTTCATCAGAAACACTGAAACATGGAGAGTCTTCATCAGAAACACTGAAACATGGAGAGAGTCTTCATCAGACACACTGAAACATGGAGAGTCTTCATCAGAAACACTGAAACATGGAGAGAGTCTTCATCAGACACACTGAAACATGGAGAGTCTTCATCAGAAACACTGAAACATGAAGAGAGTCTTCATCAGACACACTGAAACATGGAGAGTCTTCATCAGAAACACTGAAACATGAAGAGAGTCTTCATCAGAAACACTGAAACATGAAGAGAGTCTTCATCAGACACACTGAAACATGAAGAGTCTTCATCAGACACACTGAAACATGGAGAGTCTTCATCAGACACACTGAAACATGAAGAGAGTCTTCATCAGACACACTGAAACATGAAGAGTCTTCATCAGAAACACTGAAACATGGAGAGTCTTCATCAGAAACACTGAAACATGGAGAGAGTCTTCATCAGACACACTGAAACATGGAGAGTCTTCATCAGAAACACTGAAACATGAAGAGAGTCTTCATCAGAAACACTGAAACATGAAGAGAGTCTTCATCAGACACACTGAAACATGAAGAGTCTTCATCAGACACACTGAAACATGGAGTCTTCATCAGACACACTGAAACATGAAGAGAGTCTTCATCAGAAACACTGAAACATGGAGAGAGTCTTCATCAGACACACTGAAACATGGAGAGTCTTCATCAGAAACACTGAAACATGGAGAGAGTCTTCATCAGACACACTGAAACATGGAGAGTCTTCATCAGAAACACTGAAACATGAAGAGAGTCTTCATCAGAAACACTGAAACATGAAGAGAGTCTTCATCAGAAACACTGAAACATGAAGAGAGTCTTCATCAGACACACTGAAACATGGAGAGTCTTCATCAGAAACACTGAAACATGAAGAGAGTCTTCATCAGAAACACTGAAACATGAAGAGAGTCTTCATCAGACACACTGAAACATGGAGTCTTCATCAGAAACACTGAAACATGGAGAGAGTCTTCATCAGACACACTGAAACATGAAGAGAGTCTTCAATAGAAACACTGAAACATGAAGAGTCTTCATCAGAAACACTGAAACATGGAGAGTCATCATCAGAAACACTGAAACATGGAGAGAGTCTTCATCAGAAACACTGAAACATGAAGAGAGTCTTCATCAGACACACTGAAACATGAAGAGTCTTCATCAGAAACACTGAAACATGAAGAGTCTTCATCAGAAACACTGAAACATGGAGAGAGTCTTCATCAGAAACACTGAAACATGAAGAGAGTCTTCATCAGAAACACTGAAACATGGAGAGTCTTCATCAGACACACTGAAACATGGAGAGTCTTCATCAGAAACACTGAAACATGGAGAGAGTCTTCATCAGACACACTGAAACATGAAGAGAGTCTTCATCAGAAACACTGAAACATGAAGAGAGTCTTCATCAGACACACTGAAACATAGAGAGAGTCTTCATCAGACACACTGAAACATGAAGAGTCTTCATCAGAAACACTGAAACAAGGAGAGAGTCTTCATCAGACACTATGAAACATGGAGAGTCTTCATCAGAAACACTGAAACATGAAGAGAGTCTTCATCAGACACACTGAAACATGGAGAGAGTCTTCATCAGACACTATGAAACATTTCAGAGTCTTCATCAGAAACACTGAAACATGGAGAGAGTCTTCATCAGAAACACTGAAACATGAAGAGAGTCTTCATCAGAAACACTGAAACATGGAGAGTCTTCATCAGAAACACTGAAACATGAAGAGAGTCTTCATCAGACACACTGAAACATGGAGAGAGTCTTCATCAGAAACACTGAAACATGGAGAGTCTTCATCAGACACACTGAAACATGAAAAGAGTCTTCATCAGACACACTGAAACATGGAGAGAGTCTTCATCAGAAACACTGAAACGTGGAGAGTCTTCATCAGACACACTGAAACATGAAGAGTCTTCATCAGAAACACTGAAACATGGAGTGAGTCTTCATCAGACACACTGAAACATGAAGAGAGTCTTCATCAGACACGATGAAACATGGAGAGTCTTCATCAGAAACACTGAAACATGGAGAGTCTTCATCAGACACTATGAAACATGGAGAGTCTTCATCAGAAACACTGAAACATGGAGAGTCTTCATCAGACACACTGAAACATGAAGAGTCTTCATCAGAAACACTGAAACATGGAGAGAGTCTTCATCAGACACACTGAAACATGGAGAGTCTTCATCAGACACACTGAAACATGGAGAGTCTTCATCAGAAACACTGAAACATGAAGAGTCTTCATCAGAAACACTGAAACATGAAGAGTCTTCATCAGAAACACTGAAACATGGAGAGTCTTCATCAGACACACTGAAACATGGAGAGAGTCTTCATCAGAAACACTGAAACATGGAGAGAGTCTTCATCAGACACACTGAAACATGGAGAGAGTCTTCATCAGAAACACTGAAACATGAAGAGAGTCTTCATCAGAAACACTGAAACATGAAGAGAGTCTTCATCAGACACACTGAAACATGGAGAGAGTCTTCATCAGAAACACTGAAACATGGAGAGTCTTTATCAGACACACTGAAACATGAAGAGAGTCTTCATCAGACACACTGAAACATGAAGAGAGTCTTCATCAGACACACTGAAACACGAAGAGAGTCTTCATCAGACACTATGAAACATGGAGAGTCTTCATCAGAAACACTGAAACATGAAGAGAGTCTTCATCAGACACACTGAAACATGGAGAGTCTTCATCAGAAACACTGAAACATGGAGAGAGGCTTCATCAGACACTATGAAACATGGAGAGTCTTCATCAGAAACACTGAAACATGGAGAGAGTCTTCATCAGACACACTGAAACATGGAGAGAGTCTTCATCAGACAAACTGAAACATGGAGTCTTCATCAGAAACACTGAAACATGAAGAGTCTTCATCAGAAACACTGAAACATGAAGAGAGTCTTCATCAGAAACACTGAAACATGAAGAGAGTCTTCATCAGAAACACTGAAACATGGAGAGTCTTCATCAGACACACTGAAACATGGAGAGAGTCTTCATCAGAAACACTGAAACATGGAGAGAGTCTTCATCAGAAACACTGAAACATGGAGAGTCTTCATCAGACACACTGAAACATGAAGAGAGTCTTCATCAGAAACACTGAAACATGAAGAGAGTCTTCATCAGAAACACTGAAACATGGAGAGTCTTCATCAGACACACTGAAACATGGAGAGTCTTCATCAGAAACACTGAAACATGGAGTCTTCATCAGAAACACTGAAACATGAAGAGAGTCTTCATCAGACACACTGAAACATGGAGTCTTCATCAGAAACACTGAAACATGAAGAGTCTTCATCAGAAACACTGAAACATGGAGAGTCTTCATCAGAAACACTGAAACATGGAGAGAGTCTTCATCAGACACACTGAAACATGGAGAGTCTTCATCAGAAACACTGAAACATGAAGAGTCTTCATCAGACACACTGAAACATGAAGAGAGTCTTCATCAGACACTATGAAACATGGAGAGTCTTCATCAGACACATTGAAACATGGAGAGAGTCTTCATCAGACACACTGAAACATGGAGAGAGTCTTCATCAGAAACACTGAAACATGGAGAGTCTTCATCAGACACTATGAAACATGGAGAGTCTTCATCAGACACTATGAAACATGGAGAGTCTTCATCAGAAACACTGAAACATGAAGAGAGTCTTCATCAGACACTATGAAACATGGAGAGTCTTCATCAGACACACTGAAACATGGAGAGTCTTCATCAGACACACTGAAACATGGAGAGTCTTCATCAGAAACACTGAAACATGAAGAGTCTTCATCAGACACACTGAAACATGAAGAGAGTCTTCATTAGACACTATGAAACATGGAGAGTCTTCATCAGACACACTGAAACATGGAGAGAGTCTTCATCAGAAACACTGAAACATGGAGAGAGTCTTCATCAGAAACACTGAAACATGAAGAGAGTCTTCATCAGACACACTGAAACATGAAGAGTCTTCATCAGAAACACTGAAACATGAAGAGTCTTCATCAGAAACACTGAAACATGGAGAGAGTCTTCATCAGAAACACTGAAACATGAAGAGAGTCTTCATCAGAAACACTGAAACATGGAGAGTCTTCATCAGACACACTGAAACATGGAGAGTCTTCATCAGAAACACTGAAACATGGAGAGAGTCTTCATCAGACACACTGAAACATGAAGAGAGTCTTCATCAGAAACACTGAAACATGAAGAGAGTCTTCATCAGACACACTGAAACATAGAGAGAGTCTTCATCAGACACACTGAAACATGAAGAGTCTTCATCAGAAACACTGAAACAAGGAGAGAGTCTTCATCAGACACTATGAAACATGGAGAGTCTTCATCAGAAACACTGAAACATGAAGAGAGTCTTCATCAGACACACTGAAACATGGAGAGAGTCTTCATCAGACACTATGAAACATTTCAGAGTCTTCATCAGAAACACTGAAACATGGAGAGAGTCTTCATCAGAAACACTGAAACATGAAGAGAGTCTTCATCAGAAACACTGAAACATGGAGAGTCTTCATCAGAAACACTGAAACATGAAGAGAGTCTTCATCAGACACACTGAAACATGGAGAGAGTCTTCATCAGAAACACTGAAACATGGAGAGTCTTCATCAGACACACTGAAACATGAAAAGAGTCTTCATCAGACACACTGAAACATGGAGAGAGTCTTCATCAGAAACACTGAAACGTGGAGAGTCTTCATCAGACACACTGAAACATGAAGAGTCTTCATCAGAAACACTGAAACATGGAGTGAGTCTTCATCAGACACACTGAAACATGAAGAGAGTCTTCATCAGACACGATGAAACATGGAGAGTCTTCATCAGAAACACTGAAACATGGAGAGTCTTCATCAGACACTATGAAACATGGAGAGTCTTCATCAGAAACACTGAAACATGGAGAGTCTTCATCAGACACACTGAAACATGAAGAGTCTTCATCAGAAACACTGAAACATGGAGAGAGTCTTCATCAGACACACTGAAACATGGAGAGTCTTCATCAGACACACTGAAACATGGAGAGTCTTCATCAGAAACACTGAAACATGAAGAGTCTTCATCAGAAACACTGAAACATGAAGAGTCTTCATCAGAAACACTGAAACATGGAGAGTCTTCATCAGACACACTGAAACATGGAGAGAGTCTTCATCAGAAACACTGAAACATGGAGAGAGTCTTCATCAGACACACTGAAACATGGAGAGAGTCTTCATCAGAAACACTGAAACATGAAGAGAGTCTTCATCAGAAACACTGAAACATGAAGAGAGTCTTCATCAGACACACTGAAACATGGAGAGAGTCTTCATCAGAAACACTGAAACATGGAGAGTCTTTATCAGACACACTGAAACATGAAGAGAGTCTTCATCAGACACACTGAAACATGAAGAGAGTCTTCATCAGACACACTGAAACACGAAGAGAGTCTTCATCAGACACTATGAAACATGGAGAGTCTTCATCAGAAACACTGAAACATGAAGAGAGTCTTCATCAGACACACTGAAACATGGAGAGTCTTCATCAGAAACACTGAAACATGGAGAGAGGCTTCATCAGACACTATGAAACATGGAGAGTCTTCATCAGAAACACTGAAACATGGAGAGAGTCTTCATCAGACACACTGAAACATGGAGAGAGTCTTCATCAGACAAACTGAAACATGGAGTCTTCATCAGAAACACTGAAACATGAAGAGTCTTCATCAGAAACACTGAAACATGAAGAGAGTCTTCATCAGAAACACTGAAACATGAAGAGAGTCTTCATCAGAAACACTGAAACATGGAGAGTCTTCATCAGACACACTGAAACATGGAGAGAGTCTTCATCAGAAACACTGAAACATGGAGAGAGTCTTCATCAGAAACACTGAAACATGGAGAGTCTTCATCAGACACACTGAAACATGAAGAGAGTCTTCATCAGAAACACTGAAACATGAAGAGAGTCTTCATCAGAAACACTGAAACATGGAGAGTCTTCATCAGACACACTGAAACATGGAGAGTCTTCATCAGAAACACTGAAACATGGAGTCTTCATCAGAAACACTGAAACATGAAGAGAGTCTTCATCAGACACACTGAAACATGGAGTCTTCATCAGAAACACTGAAACATGAAGAGTCTTCATCAGAAACACTGAAACATGGAGAGTCTTCATCAGAAACACTGAAACATGGAGAGAGTCTTCATCAGACACACTGAAACATGGAGAGTCTTCATCAGAAACACTGAAACATGAAGAGTCTTCATCAGACACACTGAAACATGAAGAGAGTCTTCATCAGACACTATGAAACATGGAGAGTCTTCATCAGACACATTGAAACATGGAGAGAGTCTTCATCAGACACACTGAAACATGGAGAGAGTCTTCATCAGAAACACTGAAACATGGAGAGTCTTCATCAGACACTATGAAACATGGAGAGTCTTCATCAGACACTATGAAACATGGAGAGTCTTCATCAGAAACACTGAAACATGAAGAGAGTCTTCATCAGACACTATGAAACATGGAGAGTCTTCATCAGACACACTGAAACATGGAGAGTCTTCATCAGACACACTGAAACATGGAGAGTCTTCATCAGAAACACTGAAACATGAAGAGTCTTCATCAGACACACTGAAACATGAAGAGAGTCTTCATTAGACACTATGAAACATGGAGAGTCTTCATCAGACACACTGAAACATGGAGAGAGTCTTCATCAGACACACTGAAACATGGAGAGAGTCTTCATCAGAAACACTGAAACATGGAGAGAGTCTTCATCAGAAACACTGAAACATGAAGAGAGTCTTCATCAGAAACACTGAAACATGAAGAGAGTCTTCATCAGAAACACTGAAACATGGAGAGTCTTCATCAGACACACTGAAACATGGAGTCTTCATCAGAAACACTGAAACATGAAGAGTCTTCATCAGAAACACTGAAACATGGAGAGTCTTCATTAGAAACACTGAAACATGAAGAGAGTCTTCATCAGAAACACTGAAACATGAAGAGAGTCTTCATCAGAAACACTGAAACATGGAGAGTCTTCATCAGAAACACTGAAACATGAAGAGAGTCTTCATCAGAAACACTGAAACATGAAGAGAGTCTTCATCAGACACACTGAAACATGGAGAGAGTCTTTATCAGAAACACTGAAACATGAAGAGAGTCTTCATCAGAAACACTGAAACATGGAGAGTCTTCATCAGACACACTGAAACATGGAGAGAGTCTTCATCAGACACACTGAAACATGAAGAGAGTCTTCATCAGAAACACTGAAACATGGAGAGTCTTCATCAGACACACTGAAACATGAAGAGAGTCTTCATCAGAAACACTGAAACATGGAGAGTCTTCATCAGACACACTGAAACATGGAGAGTCTTCATCAGAAACACTGAAACATGAAGAGTCTTCATCAGACACACTGAAACATGAAGAGAGTCTTCATCAGACACTATGAAACATGAAGAGTCTTCATCAGACACTATGAAACATGGAGAGTCTTCATCAGAAACACTGAAACATGGAGATTCTTCATCAGACACTATGAAACATGGAGAGTCTTCATCAGACACTATGAAACATGGAGAGTCTTCATCAGAAACACTGAAACATGAAGAGAGTCTTCATCAGACACTATGAAACATGGAGAGTCTTCATCAGACACACTGAAACATGGAGATTCTTCATCAGACACTATGAAACATGGAGAGTCTTCATCAGACACTATGAAACATGGAGAGTCTTCATCAGAAACACTGAAACATGAAGAGAGTCTTCATCAGACACTATGAAACATGGAGAGTCTTCATCAGACACACTGAAACATGGAGAGTCTTCATCAGACACACTGAAACATGGAGAGTCTTCATCAGAAACACTGAAACATGAAGAGTCTTCATCAGACACACTGAAACATGAAGAGAGTCTTCATCAGACACTATGAAACATGGAGAGTCTTCATCAGACACACTGAAACATGGAGAGAGTCTTCATCAGACACACTGAAACATGGAGAGTCTTCATCAGAAACACTGAAACATGAAGAGTCTTCATCAGACACACTGAAACATGGAGAGTCTTCATCAGAAACACTGAAACATGGAGAGTCTTCATCAGAAACACTGAAACATGGAGAGTCTTCATCAGACACTATGAAACATGGAGAGTCTTCATCAGACACACTGAAACATGGAGTCTTCATCAGAAACACTGAAACATGAAGAGTCTTCATCAGAAACACTGAAACATGGAGAGTCTTCATCAGAAACACTGAAACATGAAGAGAGTCTTCATCAGAAACACTGAAACATGGAGAGTCTTCATCAGAAACACTTAAACATGAAGAGAGTCTTCATCAGAAACACTGAAACATGAAGAGAGTCTTCATCAGACACACTGAAACATGGAGAGAGTCTTTATCAGAAACACTGAAACATGAAGAGAGTCTTCATCAGAAACACTGAAACATGGAGAGTCTTCATCAGACACACTGAAACATGAAGAGAGTCTTCATCAGAAACACTGAAACATGGAGAGTCTTCATCAGACACACTGAAACATGAAGAGAGTCTTCATCAGAAACACTGAAACATGGAGAGTCTTCATCAGACACACTGAAACATGGAGAGTCTTCATCAGAAACACTGAAACATGAAGAGTCTTCATCAGACACACTGAAACATGAAGAGAGTCTTCATCAGACACTATGAAACATGGAGAGTCTTCATCAGACACACTGAAACATGGAGAGTCTTCATCAGACACACTGAAACATGGAGAGAGTCTTCATCAGAAACACTGAAACATGGAGAGTCTTCATCAGACACTATGAAACATGGAGAGTCTTCATCAGACACTATGAAACATGGAGAGTCTTCATCAGAAACACTGAAACATGAAGAGAGTCTTCATCAGACACTATGAAACATGGAGAGTCTTCATCAGACACACTGAAACATGGAGAGTCTTCATCAGACACACTGAAACATGGAGAGTCTTCATCAGAAACACTGAAACATGAAGAGAGTCTTCATCAGACACTATGAAACATGGAGAGTCTTCATCAGACACACTGAAACATGGAGAGAGTCTTCATCAGACACACTGAAACATGGAGAGAGTCTTCATCAGAAACACTGAAACATGGAGAGAGTCTTCATCAGAAACACTGAAACATGAAGAGAGTCTTCATCAGAAACACTGAAACATGGAGAGTCTTCATCAGACACACTGAAACATGGAGTCTTCATCAGAAACACTGAAACATGAAGAGTCTTCATCAGAAACACTGAAACATGAAGAGAGTCTTCATCAGAAACACTGAAACATGGAGAGTCTTCATCAGAAACACTGAAACATGGAGAGAGTCTTCATCAGAAACACTGAAACATGAAGAGAGTCTTCATCAGAAACACTGAAACATGAAGAGAGTCTTCATCAGAAACACTGAAACATGGAGAGTCTTCATCAGACACACTGAAACATGGAGTCTTCATCAGAAACACTGAAACATGAAGAGTCTTCATCAGAAACACTGAAACATGAAGAGAGTCTTCATCAGAAACACTGAAACATGGAGAGTCTTCATCAGAAACACTGAAACATGAAGAGAGTCTTCATCAGAAACACTGAAACATGAAGAGAGTCTTCATCAGACACACTGAAACATGGAGAGAGTCTTTATCAGAAACACTGAAACATGGAGAGAGTCTTCATCAGACACACTGAAACATGGAGAGTCTTCATCAGAAACACTGAAACATGAAGAGAGTCTTCATCAGACACACTGAAACATGAAGATAGTCTTCATCAGACACACTGAAACATGGAGAGAGTCTTCATCAGACACACTGAAACATGAAGAGAGTCTTCATCAGAAACACTGAAACATGAAGAGAGTTTTCATCAGACACACTGAAACATGAAAAGAGTCTTCATCAGAAACACTGAAACATGGAGAGTCTTCATCAGACACACTGAAACATGAAGAGAGTCTTCATCAGAAACACTGAAACATGGAGAGTCTTCATCAGACAAACTGAAACATGGAGAGAGTCTTCATCAGAAACACTGAAACATGGAGAGTCTTCATCAGACACACTGAAACATGAAGAGAGTCTTCATCAGAAACACTGAAACATGGAGAGTCTTCATCAGACACACTGAAACATGGAGAGTCTTCATCAGAAACACTGAAACATGGAGAGAGTTTTGCTGAACTGGTTATGAGGAGGTGATGCTCCTCTCATTCATATTTTCCTCTTTGTGTTTCTGCGATCAATAAACTTTGTGATCATGGTAACAACGATAATAATGAATCGTGGTTCTATCTGAGCTCAGCTGTTGTTTCACTAAATGTGACGGCAGGAGAGCCGACTCCTCGCTGAGCGTCTGCTGTCAGACTGGGTGAGCTGACAACAACAACAACAACAACAACATGTTTGTCTTCTAATCTACATGACCAACATTATATTTATACTTTAAAAACTCGACGTTTAAAGGCACTAAATACATAATGTTATGATACAAACATGTCAGACCTTCCCCTCTATTTCCTGTGTTTGTGCTAAGCTAGGCTAGCCTTGTTGTGCATATTGTCATTTTCTCTGTGTTACATGAGTATGAGCCTGTGTTACAAGAATATGAGTCTGTGTTACATGAATATGAGTCTGTGTTACATGAACATGAGTCTGTGTTACAAGAATATGAGTCTGTGTTACATGAATATGAGTCTGTGTTACATGAATATGAGCCTGTGTTACATGAATATGAGTCTGTGTTACATGAATATGAGCCTGTGTTACAAGAATATGAGTCTGTGTTACATGAACATGAGCCTGTGTTACATGAACATGAGCCTGTGTTACATGAATATGAGCCTGTGTTACAAGAATATGAGTCTGTGTTACATGAATATGAGTCTGTGTTACATGAATATGAGTCTGTGTTACATGAATATGAGTCTGTGTTACATGAATATGAGTCTGTGTTACATGAATATGAGCCTGTGTTACATGAATATGAGCCTGTGTTACATGAACATGAGCCTGTGTTACATGAATATGAGCCTGTGTTACATGAATATGAGCCTGTGTTACATGAATATGAGCCTGTGTTACATGAACATGAGTCTGTGTTACATGAATATGAGCCTGTGATACATGAATATGAGTCTGTGTTACATGAATATGAGTCTGTGTTACATGAATATGAGTCTGTGTTACATGAGCCTGTGTTACATGAACATGAGTCTGTGTTACATGAATATGAGCCTGTGTTACATGAACATGAGTCTGTGTTACATGAATATGAGCCTGTGTTACATGAACATGAGCCTGTGTTACATGAATATGAGCCTGTGTTACATGAATATGAGCCTGTGTTACATGAATATGAGCCTGTGTTACATGAACATGAGTCTGTGTTACATGAATATGAGCCTGTGATACATGAATATGAGTCTGTGTTACATGAATATGAGTCTGTGTTACATGAATATGAGTCTGTGTTACATGAGCCTGTGTTACATGAACATGAGTCTGTGTTACATGAATATGAGTCTGTGTTACATGAACATGAGTCTGTGTTACATGAATATGAGTCTGTGTTACATGAATATGAGTCTGTGTTACATGAACATGAGTCTGTGTTACATGAACATGAGTCTGTGTTACATGAGCCTGTGTTACATGAATATGAGTCTGTGTTACATGAGCCTGTGTTACATGAATATGAGTCTGTGTTACATGAATATGAGTCTGTGTTACATGAGCCTGTGTTACATGAATATGAGTCTGTGTTACATGAATATGAGTCTGTGTTACATGAGCCTGTGTTACATGAATATGAGTCTGTGTTACATGAGTCTGTGTTACATGAACATGAGCCTGTGTTACATGAATATGAGTCTGTGTTACATGAGCCTGTGTTACATGAATATGAGTCTGTGTTACATGAATATGAGTCTGTGTTACATGAATATGAGTCTGTGTTACATGAGCCTGTGTTACATGAATATGAGTCTGTGTTACATGAGTCTGTGTTACATGAACATGAGCCTGTGTTACATGAGTCTGTGTTACATGAATATGAGTCTGTGTTACATGAACATGAGCCTGTGTTACATGAATATGAGTCTGTGTTACATGAGCCTGTGTTACATGAATATGAGCCTGTGTTACATGAGTCTGTGTTACATGAATATGAGCCTGTGTTACATGAGCCTGTGTTACATGAACATGAGTCTGTGTTACATGAGTCTGTGTTACATGAACATGAGTCTGTGTTACATGAATATGAGCCTGTGTTACATGAATATGAGTCTGTGTTACATGAACATGAGTCTGTGTTACATGAACATGAGTCTGTGTTACATGAACATGAGCCTGTGTTACATGAATATGAGTCTGTGTTACATGAACATGAGTCTGTGTTACATGAACATGAGTCTGTGATACATGAATATGAGCCTGTGTTACATGAACATGAGTCTGTGTTACATGAACATGAGTCTGTGTTACATGAACATGAGCCTGTGTTACATGAATATGAGTCTGTGTTACATGAGTCTGTGTTACATGAGCCTGTGTTACATGAACATGAGCCTGTGTTACATGAGTCTGTGTTACATGAACATGAGCCTGTGTTACATGAGTCTGTGTTACATGAATATGAGTCTGTGTTACATGAACATGAGTCTGTGTTACATGAACATGAGTCTGTGTTACATGAACATGAGCCTGTGTTACATGAATATGAGTCTGTGTTACATGAACATGAGTCTGTGTTACATGAATATGAGTCTGTGTTACATGAACATGAGTCTGTGATACATGAATATGAGCCTGTGTTACATGAACATGAGTCTGTGTTACATGAACATGAGCCTGTGTTACATGAACATGAGTCTGTGTTACATGAACATGAGTCTGTGATACATGAATATGAGCCTGTGTTACATGAACATGAGTCTGTGTTACATGAGTCTGTGTTACATGAATATGAGCCTGTGTTACATGAATATGAGTCTGTGTTACATGAATATGAGCCTGTGTTACATGAACATGGGTCTGTGTTACATGAACATGAGTCTGTGTTACATGAATATGAGTCTGTGTTACATGAATATGAGTCTGTGTTACATGAACATGAGTCTGTGTTACATGAATATGAGTCTGTGTTACATGAATATGAGTCTGTGTTACATGAACATGAGCCTGTGTTACATGAATATGAGCCTGTGTTACATGAATATGAGTCTGTGTTACATGAACATGAGCCTGTGTTACATGAGTCTGTGTTACATGAATATGAGCCTGTGTTACATGAATATGAGTCTGTGATACATGAATATGAGTCTGTGTTACATGAGCCTGTGTTACATGAATATGAGTCTGTGTTACATGAATATGAGCCTGTGTTACATGAATATGAGCCTGTGTTACATGAATATGAGTCTGTGTTACATGAACATGAGTCTGTGTTACATGAATATGAGTCTGTGTTACATGAATATGAGTCTGTGTTACATGAACATGAGTCTGTGTTACATGAATATGAGTCTGTGTTACATGAATATGAGTCTGTGTTACATGAACATGAGCCTGTGTTACATGAATATGAGCCTGTGTTACATGAATATGAGTCTGTGTTACATGAACATGAGCCTGTGTTACATGAGTCTGTGTTACATGAATATGAGCCTGTGTTACATGAATATGAGTCTGTGTTACATGAGCCTGTGTTACATGAATATGAGTCTGTGTTACATGAGCCTGTGTTACATGAATATGAGCCTGTGTTACATGAATATGAGTCTGTGTTACATGAACATGAGCCTGTGTTACATGAATATGAGTCTGTGTTACATGAACATGAGCCTGTGTTACATGAATATGAGTCTGTGTTACATGAATATGAGTCTGTGTTACATGAACATGAGCCTGTGTTACATGAATATGAGCCTGTGTTACATGAATATGAGTCTGTGTTACATGAATATGAGTCTGTGTTACATGAACATGAGTCTGTGTTACATGAATATGAGTCTGTGTTACATGAACATGAGTCTGTGTTACATGAATATGAGTCTGTGTTACATGAACATGAGTCTGTGTTACATGAATATGAGTCTGTGTTACATGAATATGAGTCTGTGTTACATGAATATGAGCCTGTGTTACATGAACATGAGCCTGTGTTACATGAATATGAGTCTGTGTTACATGAATATGAGTCTGTGTTACATGAACATGAGCCTGTGTTACATGAATATGAGCCTGTGTTACATGAATATGAGTCTGTGTTACATGAATATGAGCCTGTGTTACATGAATATGAGTCTGTGTTACATGAACATGAGTCTGTGTTACATGAATATGAGTCTGTGTTACATGAATATGAGTCTGTGTTACATGAATATGAGTCTGTGTTACATGAATATGAGCCTGTGTTACATGAATATGAGTCTGTGTTACATGAACATGAGTCTGTGTTACATGAATATGAGTCTGTGTTACATGAACATGAGTCTGTGTTACATGAATATGAGCCTGTGTTACATGAACATGAGTCTGTGTTACATGAATATGAGTCTGTGTTACATGAATATGAGCCTGTGTTACATGAATATGAGCCTGTGTTACATGAATATGAGTCTGTGTTACATGAGTCTGTTTTACATGAATATGAGTCTGTGTTACATGAATATGAGTCTGTGTTACATGAATATGAGTCTGTGTTACATGAACATGAGTCTGTGTTACATGAATATGAGCCTGTGTTACATGAACATGAGTCTGTGTTACATGAACATGAGTCTGTGTTACATGAATATGAGTCTGTGTTACATGAATATGAGCCTGTGTTACATGAATATGAGCCTGTGTTACATGAACATGAGTCTGTGTTACATGAGTCTGTTTTACATGAATATGAGTCTGTGTTACATGAATATGAGTCTGTGTTACATGAATATGAGTCTGTGTTACATGAACATGAGCCTGTGTTACATGAATATGAGCCTGTGTTACATGAATATGAGCCTGTGTTACATGAATATGAGTCTGTGTTACATGAACATGAGCCTGTGTTACATGAATATGAGCCTGTGTTACATGAACATGAGCCTGTGTTACATGAACATGAGTCTGTGTTACATGAGTCTGTTTTACATGAATATGAGTCTGTGTTACATGAATATGAGTCTGTGTTACATGAACATGAGCCTGTGTTACATGAATATGAGCCTGTGTTACATGAATATGAGCCTGTGTTACATGAATATGAGCCTGTGTTACATGAACATGAGCCTGTGTTACATGAATATGAGTCTGTGTTACATGAATATGAGCCTGTGTTACATGAACATGAGTCTGTGTTACATGAATATGAGCCTGTGTTACATGAATATGAGTCTGTGTTACATGAACATGAGTCTGTGTTACATGAACATGAGTCTGTGTTACATGAATATGAGCCTGTGTTACATGAATATGAGCCTGTGTTACATGAATATGAGCCTGTGTTACATGAATATGAGTCTGTGTTACATGAATATGAGCCTGTGTTACATGAACATGAGTCTGTGTTACATGAATATGAGCCTGTGTTACATGAATATGAGTCTGTGTTACATGAATATGAGTCTGTGTTACATGAACATGAGTCTGTGTTACATGAACATGAGTCTGTGTTACATGAATATGAGCCTGTGTTACATGAATATGAGCCTGTGTTACATGAATATGAGCCTGTGTTACATGAATATGAGCCTGTGTTACATGAATATGAGCCTGTGTTACATGAACATGAGCCTGTGTTACATGAATATGAGCCTGTGTTACATGAATATGAGTCTGTGTTACATGAATATGAGTCTGTGTTACATGAACATGAGCCTGTGTTACATGAATATGAGCCTGTGTTACATGAACATGAGTCTGTGTTACATGAGTCTGTGTTACATGAATATGAGTCTGTGTTACATGAATATGAGCCTGTGTTACATGAGTCTGTGTTACATGAATATGAGTCTGTGTTACATGAACATGAGTCTGTGTTACATGAATATGAGTCTGTGTTACATGAACATGAGTCTGTGTTACATGAATATGAGTCTGTGTTACATGAACATGAGCCTGTGTTACATGAATATGAGCCTGTGTTACATGAATATGAGTCTGTGTTACATGAATATGAGTCTGTGGTACATGAGCCTGTGTTACATGAATATGAGTCTGTGTTACATGAACATGAGCCTGTGTTACATGAATATGAGTCTGTGTTACATGAATATGAGTCTGTGTTACATGAATATGAGTCTGTGGTACATGAGCCTGTGTTACATGAATATGAGCCTGTGTTACATGAATATGAGTCTGTGGTACATGAGCCTGTGTTACATGAATATGAGTCTGTGTTACATGAATATGAGTCTGTGGTACATGAGCCTGTGTTACATGAATATGAGCCTGTGTTACATGAATATGAGCCTGTGTTACATGAATATGAGTCTGTGGTACATGAGCCTGTGTTACATGAATATGAGCCTGTGTTACATGAATATGAGCCTGTGTTACATGAATATGAGTCTGTGGTACATGAGCCTGTGTTACATGAACATGAGTCTGTGTTACATGAATATGAGTCTGTGTTACATGAACATGAGCCTGTGTTACATGAATATGAGTCTGTGTTACATGAATATGAGTCTGTGTTACATGAATATGAGCCTGTGTTACATGAACATGAGTCTGTGTTACATGAGCATGTGTTACATGAACATGAGTCTGTGTTACATGAATATTAATCTGTGTTACATGAATATGAGTCTGTGTTACATGAACATGAGTCTGTGTTACATGAACATGAGTCTGTGTTACATGAACATGAGTCTGTGTTACATGAGCATGTGTTACATGAACATGAGTCTGTGTTACATGAATATGAGTCTGTGTTACATGAACATGAGTCTGTGTTACATGAGCATGTGTTACATGAATATGAGTCTGTGTTACATGAACATGAGTCTGTGTTACATGAATATGAGCCTGTGTTACATGAATATGAGCCTGTGTTACATGAACATGAGTCTGTGTTACATGAATATGAGTCTGTGTTACATGAACATGAGCCTGTGTTACATGAATATGAGTCTGTGTTACATGAATATGAGTCTGTGTTACATGAACATGAGTCTGTGTTACATGAACATGAGTCTGTGTTACATGAACATGAGCCTGTGTTACATGAATATGAGTCTGTGTTACATGAATATGAGTCTGTGTTACATGAATATGAGTCTGTGTTACATGAACATGAGCCTGTGTTACATGAATATGAGTCTGTGTTACATGAATATGAGTCTGTGTTACATGAACATGAGTCTGTGTTACATGAACATGAGTCTGTGTTACATGAACATGAGCCTGTGTTACATGAATATGAGTCTGTGTTACATGAATATGAGTCTGTGTTACATGAACATGAGCCTGTGTTACATGAACATGAGTCTGTGTTACATGAGTCTGTGTTACATGAATATGAGTCTGTGTTACATGAATATGAGTCTGTGTTACATGAACATGAGTCTGTGTTACATGAACATGAGTCTGTGTTACATGAGTCTGTGTTACATGAGTCTGTGTTACATGAATATGAGTCTGTGTTACATGAACATGAGTCTGTGTTACATGAGTCTGTGTTACATGAGTCTGTGTTACATGAATATGAGCCTGTGTTACATGAATATGAGTCTGTGTTACATGAACATGAGTCTGTGTTACATGAACATGAGCCTGTGTTACATGAACATGAGTCTGTGTTACATGAATATGAGTCTGTGTTACATGAATATGAGTCTGTGTTACATGAACATGAGTCTGTGTTACATGAACATGAGCCTGTGTTACATGAACATGAGTCTGTGTTACATGAATATGAGTCTGTGTTACATGAACATGAGCCTGTGTTACATGAACATGAGTCTGTGTTACATGAGTCTGTGTTACATGAATATGAGTCTGTGTTACATGAATATGAGTCTGTGTTACATGAACATGAGCCTGTGTTACATGAACATGAGTCTGTGTTACATGAATATGAGTCTGTGTTACATGAACATGAGTCTGTGTTACATGAGTCTGTGTTACATGAACATGAGTCTGTGTTACATGAACATGAGTCTGTGTTACATGAGTCTGTGTTACATGAATATGAGTCTGTGTTACATGAGTCTGTGTTACATGAACATGAGTCTGTGTTACATGAACATGAGTCTGTGTTACATGAGTCTGTGTTACATGAATATGAGTCTGTGTTACATGAACATGAGTCTGTGTTACATGAGTCTGTGTTAC
>NC_046988.1:16949106-17066606 GCF_009769545.1 Cyclopterus lumpus
GGACACATGAAGACGACACATGAAGTGTAATAGGACACATGAAGTGTAATAGGACACATGAAGTATAATAGGACACATGAAGTGTAATAGGACACATGAAGTGTAATAGGACACATGAAGTATAATAGGACACATGAAGTATAATAGGACACATGAAGTATAATAGGACACATGAAGTGTAATAGGACACATGAAGTATAATAGGACACGAAGTGTAATAGGACACATGAAGTATAATAGGACACATGAAGTGTAATAGGACACATGAAGTGTAATAGGACACATGAAGTATAATAGGACACATGAAGTGTAATAGGACACATGAAGTATAATAGGACACATGAAGTGTAATAGGACACATGAAGAGGACACATGAAGTGTAATAGGACACATGAAGTATAATAGGACACATGAAGTGTAATAGGACACATGAAGTATAATAGGACACATGAAGTGTAATAGGACACATGAAATATAATAGGACACATGAAGTGTAATAGGACACATGAAGTGTAATAGGACACATGAAGAGGACACATGAAGTGTAATAGGACACATGAAGTGTAATAGGACACATGAAGAGGACACATGAAGTGTAATAGGACACATGAAGAGGACACATAAAGTATAATAGGACACATGAAGTATAATAGGACACATGAAGTGTAATAGGACAAATGAAGTATAATAGGACACATGAAGTATAATAGGACACATGAAGAGGACACATGAAGTATTATAGTACAAATGAAGTGTAATAGGACACATGAAGTATAATAGGACACATGAAGTGTAATAGGACAAATGAAGTATAATAGGACACATGAAGTATAATAGGACACATGAAGTATAATAGGACACATGAAGAGGACACATGAAGTAATATAGTACACATGAAGTGTAATAGGACACATGAAGTATAATAGGACACATAAAGTGTAATAGGACACATGAAGAGGACACATAACGTGTAATAGGACACTTGAAGTGTAATAGCACACATGAAGTATAATAGGACACATGAAGTATAATAGGACACATGAAGTGTAATAGGACACATGAAGTGTAATAGGACACATATAATAGGACACATGAAGTGTAATAGGACACATGAAGTATAATAGGACACATGAAGAGGACACATGAAGTGTAATAGGACACATAAAGAGGACACATGAAGTGTAATAGGACACATTAAGTATAATAGGACACATGAAGTGTAATAGGACACATGAAGTATAATAGGACACATGCAGTGTAATAGGACACATGAAGTGTAATAGGACACATGAAGAGGACACATGAAGTGTAATAGGACACATGAAGTGTAATAGGACACATGAAGAGGACACATGAAGTGTAATAGGACACATGAAGTATAATAGGACACATGAAGTATAATAGGACACATGAAGTGTAATAGGACACATGAAGTATAATAGGACACATGAAGTGTAATAGGACACATGAAGAGGACACATGAAGTGTAATAGGACACATGAAGTGTAATAGGACACATGAAGAGGACACATGAAGTGTAATAGGACACATGAAGTATAATAGGACACATGAAGTGTAATAGGACACATGAAGTGTAATAGGACACATGAAGACGACACATGAAGTGTAATAGGACACATGAAGTGTAATAGGACACATGAAGTATAACAGGACACATGAAGTGTAATAGGACACATGAAGTATAATAGGACACATGAAGTATAATAGGACACATGAAGTATAATAGGACACATGAAGTGTAATAGGACACATGAAGTATAATAGGACACGAAGTGTAATAGGACACATGAAGTATAATAGGACACATGAAGTGTAATAGGACACATGAAGTGTAATAGGACACATGAAGTATAATAGGACACATGAAGTGTAATAGGACACATGAAGTATAATAGGACACATGAAGTGTAATAGGACACATGAAGAGGACACATGAAGTGTAATAGGACACATGAAGTATACATAGGACACATGAAGTGTAATAGGACACATGAAGTATAATAGGACACATGAAGTATAATAGGACACATGAAGAGGACACATGAAGTGTAATAGGACACATGAAGTATACAAGGACACATGAAGTGTAATAGGACACATGAAGTATAATAGGACACATGAAGTGTAATAGGACACATGAAGTGTAATAGGACACATGAAGTGTAATAGGACACATGAAGTGTAATAGGACACATGAAGTGTAATAGGACACATGAAGTGTAATAGGACACATGAAGTGTAATAGGACACATGAAGAGGACACATGAAGTGTAATAGGACACATGAAGAGGACACATGAAGTATAATAGGACACATGAAGTATAATAGGACACATGAAGTGTAATAGGACAAATGAAGTATAATAGGACACATGAAGTATAATAGGACACATGAAGAGGACACATGAAGTATTATAGTACAAATGAAGTGTAATAGGACACATGAAGTATAATAGGACACATGAAGTGTAATAGGACAAATGAAGTATAATAGGACACATGAAGTATAATAGGACACATGAAGTATAATAGGACACATGAAGAGGACACATGAAGTAATATAGTACACATGAAGTGTAATAGGACACATGAAGTATAATAGGACACATAAAGTGTAATAGGACACATGAAGAGGACACATAACGTGTAATAGGACACTTGAAGTGTAATAGCACACATGAAGTATAATAGGACACATGAAGTATAATAGGACACATGAAGTGTAATAGGACACATGAAGTGTAATAGGACACATATAATAGGACACATGAAGTGTAATAGGACACATGAAGTATAATAGGACACATGAAGAGGACACATGAAGTGTAATAGGACACATAAAGAGGACACATGAAGTGTAATAGGACACATTAAGTATAATAGGACACATGAAGTGTAATAGGACACATGAAGTATAATAGGACACATGCAGTGTAATAGGACACATGAAGTGTAATAGGACACATGAAGAGGACACATGAAGTGTAATAGGACACATGAAGTGTAATAGGACACATGAAGAGGACACATGAAGTGTAATAGGACACATGAAGTATAATAGGACACATGAAGTATAATAGGACACATGAAGTGTAATAGGACACATGAAGTATAATAGGACACATGAAGTGTAATAGGACACATGAAGAGGACACATGAAGTGTAATAGGACACATGAAGTGTAATAGGACACATGAAGAGGACACATGAAGTGTAATAGGACACATGAAGTATAATAGGACACATGAAGTGTAATAGGACACATGAAGTGTAATAGGACACATGAAGACGACACATGAAGTGTAATAGGACACATGAAGTGTAATAGGACACATGAAGTATAACAGGACACATGAAGTGTAATAGGACACATGAAGTGTAATAGGACACATGAAGTATAATAGGACACATGAAGTATAATAGGACACATGAAGTATAATAGGACACATGAAGTGTAATAGGACACATGAAGTATAATAGGACACGAAGTGTAATAGGACACATGAAGTATAATAGGACACATGAAGTGTAATAGGACACATGAAGTGTAATAGGACACATGAAGTATAATAGGACACATGAAGTGTAATAGGACACATGAAGTATAATAGGACACATGAAGTGTAATAGGACACATGAAGAGGACACATGAAGTGTAATAGGACACATGAAGTATAATAGGACACATGAAGTGTAATAGGACACATGAAGTATAATAGGACACATGAAGTGTAATAGGACACATGAAATATAATAGGACACATGAAGTGTAATAGGACACATGAAGTGTAATAGGACACATGAAGAGGACACATGAAGTGTAATAGGACACATGAAGTGTAATAGGACACATGAAGTGTAATAGGACACATGAAGAGGACACATGAAGTGTAATAGGACACATGAAGAGGACACATGAAGTATAATAGGACACATGAAGTATAATAGGAAAAATGAAGTGTAATAGGACAAATGAATTATAATAGGACACATGAAGTATAATAGGACACATGAAGAGGACACATGAAGTATTATAGTACAAATGAAGTGTAATAGGACACATGAAGTATAATAGGACACATGAAGTGTAATAGGACAAATGAAGTATAATAGGACACATGAAGTATAATAGGACACATGAAGTGTAATAGGACACATGAAGTGTAATAGGACACATGAAGAGGACACATGAAGTATAATAGGACACATGAAGTATAATAGGACACATGAAGAGGACACATGAAGTAATATAGTACACATGAAGTGTAATAGGACACATGAAGTATAATAGGACACATAAAGTGTAATAGGACACATGAAGAGGACACATAACGTCTAATAGGACACTTGAAGTGTAATAGCACACATGAAGTATAATAGGACACATGAAGTATAATAGGACACATGAAGTGTAATAGGACACATGAAGTGTAATAGGACACATATAATAGGACACATGAAGTGTAATAGGACACATGAAGTATAATAGGACACATGAAGAGGACACATGAAGTGTAATAGGACACATAAAGAGGACACATGAAGTGTAATAGGACACATTAAGTATAATAGGACACATGAAGTGTAATAGGACACATGAAGTATAATAGGACACATGAAGTGTAATAGGACACATGAAGTGTAATAGGACACATGAAGAGGACACATGAAGTGTAATAGGACACATGAAGTGTAATAGGACACATGAAGAGGACACATGAAGTGTAATAGGACACATGAAGTATAATAGGACACATGAAGTATAATAGGACACATGAAGTGTAATAGGACACATGAAGTATAATAGGACACATGAAGTGTAATAGGACAAATGAAGTATAATAGGACACATGAAGTATAATAGGACACATGAAGAGGACACATGAAGTATTATAGTACAAATGAAGTGTAATAGGACACATGAAGTATAATAGGACACATGAAGTGTAATAGGACAAATGAAGTATAATAGGACACATGAAGTATAATAGGACACATGAAGTATAATAGGACACATGAAGAGGACACATGAAGTATAATAGGACACATGAAGTGTAATAGGACAAATGAAGTATAATAGGACACATGAAGTATAATAGGACACATGAAGTGTAATAGGACACATGAAGTGTAATAGGACACATGAAGAGGACACATGAAGTGTAATAGGACACATGAAGTATAATAGGACACATAAAGTGTAATAGGACACATGAAGTATAATAGGACACATGAAGTGTAATAGGACACATGAAGTGTAATAGGACACATGAAGAGGACACATGAAGTGTAATAGGACACATATAATAGGACACATGAAGTGTAATAGGACACATGAAGTATAATAGGACACATGAAGAGGACACATGAAGTGTAATAGGACACATAAAGAGGACACATGAAGTGTAATAGGACACATTAAGTATAATAGGACACATGAAGTGTAATAGGACACATGAAGTATAATAGGACACATGAAGTGTAATAGGACACATGAAGTGTAATAGGACACATGAAGAGGACACATGAAGTGTAATAGGACACATGAAGTGTAATAGGACACATGAAGAGGACACATGAAGTGTAATAGGACACATGAAGTATAATAGGACACATGAAGTATAATAGGACACATGAAGTGTAATAGGACACATGAAGTATAATAGGACACATGAAGTGTAATAGGACAAATGAAGTATAATAGGACACATGAAGTATAATAGGACACATGAAGAGGACACATGAAGTATTATAGTACAAATGAAGTGTAATAGGACACATGAAGTATAATAGGACACATGAAGTGTAATAGGACAAATGAAGTATAATAGGACACATGAAGTATAATAGGACACATGAAGTATAATAGGACACATGAAGAGGACACATGAAGTATAATAGGACACATGAAGTGTAATAGGACAAATGAAGTATAATAGGACACATGAAGTATAATAGGACACATGAAGTGTAATAGGACACATGAAGTGTAATAGGACACATGAAGAGGACACATGAAGTGTAATAGGACACATGAAGTATAATAGGACACATGAAGTGTAATAGGACACATGAAGAGGACACATGAAGTATAATAGGACACATGAAGTGTAATAGGACACATGAAGAGGACACATGAAGTGTAATAGGACACATGAAGTATAATAGGACACATGAAGTGTAATAGGACACATGAAGTATAATAGGACACATGAAGTATAATAGGACACATGAAGTGTAATAGGACACATGAAGTGTAATAGGACACATGAAGAGGACACATGAAGTGTAATAGGACACATGAAGTGTAATAGGACACATGAAGTGTAATAGGACACATGAAGAGGACACATGAAGTGTAATAGGACACATGAAGAGGACACATGAAGTATAATAGGACACATGAAGTATAATAGGACACATGAAGTGTAATAGGACAAATGAAGTATAATAGGACACATGAAGTATAATAGGACACATGAAGAGGACACATGAAGTATTATAGTACAAATGAAGTGTAATAGGACACATGAAGTATAATAGGACACATGAAGTATAATAGGACACATGAAGTATAATAGGACACATGAAGAGGACACATGAAGTAATATAGTACACATGAAGTGTAATAGGACACATGAAGTATAATAGGACACATAAAGTGTAATAGGACACATGAAGAGGACACATAACGTGTAATAGGACACTTGAAGTGTAATAGCACACATGAAGTATAATAGGACACATGAAGTATAATAGGACACATGAAGTGTAATAGGACACATGAAGTGTAATAGGACACATATAATAGGACACATGAAGTGTAATAGGACACATGAAGTATAATAGGACACATGAAGAGGACACATGAAGTGTAATAGGACACATGAAGTGTAATAGGACACATGAAGTATAATAGGACACATGAAGTGTAATAGGACACATGAAGTATAATAGGACACATGAAGTGTAATAGGACACATGAAGTGTAATAGGACACATGAAGAGGACACATGAAGTGTAATAGGACACATGAAGTATAATAGGACACATGAAGTGTAATAGGACACATGAAGTGTAATAGGACACATGAAGAGGACACATGAAGTGTAATAGGACACATGAAGTGTAATAGGACACATGAAGAGGACACATGAAGTGTAATAGGACACATGAAGTATAATAGGACACATGAAGTATAATAGGACACATGAAGTGTAATAGGACACATGAAGTATAATAGGACACATGAAGTGTAATAGGACACATGAAGTGTAATAGGACACATGAAGAGGACACATGAAGTGTAATAGGACACATGAAGTATAATAGGACACATGAAGTGTAATAGGACACATGAAGTGTAATAGGACACATGAAGAGGACACATGAAGTATTATAGTACAAATGAAGTGTAATAGGACACATGAAGTATAATAGGACACATGAAGTGTAATAGGACAAATGAAGTATAATAGGACACATGAAGTATAATAGGACACATGAAGTATAATAGGACACATGAAGAGGACACATGAAGTAATATAGTACACATGAAGTGTAATAGGACACATGAAGTATAATAGGACACATAAAGTGTAATAGGACACATGAAGAGGACACATAACGTGTAATAGGACACTTGAAGTGTAATAGCACACATGAAGTATAATAGGACACATGAAGTATAATAGGACACATGAAGTGTAATAGGACACATGAAGTGTAATAGGACACATATAATAGGACACATGAAGTGTAATAGGACACATGAAGTATAATAGGACACATGAAGAGGACACATGAAGTGTAATAGGACACATAAAGAGGACACATGAAGTGTAATAGGACACATTAAGTATAATAGGACACATGAAGTGTAATAGGACACATGAAGTATAATAGGACACATGCAGTGTAATAGGACACATGAAGTGTAATAGGACACATGAAGAGGACACATGAAGTGTAATAGGACACATGAAGTGTAATAGGACACATGAAGAGGACACATGAAGTGTAATAGGACACATGAAGTATAATAGGACACATGAAGTATAATAGGACACATGAAGTGTAATAGGACACATGAAGTATAATAGGACACATGAAGTGTAATAGGACACATGAAGAGGACACATGAAGTGTAATAGGACACATGAAGTGTAATAGGACACATGAAGAGGACACATGAAGTGTAATAGGACACATGAAGTATAATAGGACACATGAAGTGTAATAGGACACATGAAGTGTAATAGGACACATGAAGACGACACATGAAGTGTAATAGGACACATGAAGTGTAATAGGACACATGAAGTATAACAGGACACATGAAGTGTAATAGGACACATGAAGTGTAATAGGACACATGAAGTATAATAGGACACATGAAGTATAATAGGACACATGAAGTATAATAGGACACATGAAGTGTAATAGGACACATGAAGTATAATAGGACACGAAGTGTAATAGGACACATGAAGTATAATAGGACACATGAAGTGTAATAGGACACATGAAGTGTAATAGGACACATGAAGTATAATAGGACACATGAAGTGTAATAGGACACATGAAGTATAATAGGACACATGAAGTGTAATAGGACACATGAAGAGGACACATGAAGTGTAATAGGACACATGAAGTATAATAGGACACATGAAGTGTAATAGGACACATGAAGTATAATAGGACACATGAAGTGTAATAGGACACATGAAATATAATAGGACACATGAAGTGTAATAGGACACATGAAGTGTAATAGGAAACATGAAGAGGACACATGAAGTGTAATAGGACACATGAAGTGTAATAGGACACATGAAGTGTAATAGGACACATGAAGAGGACACATGAAGTGTAATAGGACACATGAAGAGGACACATGAAGTATAATAGGACACATGAAGTATAATAGGACACATGAAGTGTAATAGGACAAATGAAGTATAATAGGACACATGAAGTATAATAGGACACATGAAGAGGACACATGAAGTATTATAGTACAAATGAAGTGTAATAGGACACATGAAGTATAATAGGACACATGAAGTGTAATAGGACAAATGAAGTATAATAGGACACATGAAGTGTAATAGGACACATGAAGTATAATAGGACACATGAAGAGGACACATGAAGTGTAATAGGACACATGAAGTGTAATAGGACACATGAAGAGGACACATGAAGTGTAATAGGACACATGAAGTATAATAGGACACATGAAGTATAATAGGACACATGAAGTGTAATAGGACACATGAAGTATAATAGGACACATGAAGTGTAATAGGACACATGAAGTGTAATAGGACACATGAAGAGGACACATGAAGTGTAATAGGACACATGAAGTATAATAGGACACATGAAGTGTAATAGGACACATGAAGTGTAATAGGACACATGAAGAGGACACATGAAGTGTAATAGGACACATGAAGTGTAATAGGACACATGAAGAGGACACATGAAGTATAATAGGACACATGAAGTATAATAGGACACATGAAGTGTAATAGGACACAAGAAGAGGACACATGAAGTATAATAGGACACATGAAGTATAATAGGACACATGAAGTGTAATAGGACAAATGAAGTATAATAGGACACATGAAGTATAATAGGACACATGAAGAGGACACATGAAGTATTATAGTACAAATGAAGTGTAATAGGACACATGAAGTATAATAGGACACATGAAGTGTAATAGGACAAATGAAGTATAATAGGACACATGAAGTATAATAGGACACATGAAGTATAATAGGACACATGAAGAGGACACATGAAGTATAATAGGACACATGAAGTGTAATAGGACACATGAAGTATAATAGGACACATGAAGTATAATAGGACACATGAAGTATAATAGGACACATGAAGAGGACACATGAAGTATAATAGGACACATAAAGTGTAATAGGACACATGAAGTGTAATAGCACACATGAAGTATAATAGGACACATGAAGTATAATAGGACACATGAAGTGTAATAGGACACATAAAGTGTAATAGTACACATGAAGTAATAGCACACATGAAGTGTGTAATAGTACATATAAAGTGTAATAGTACACATCCTCAGAGTCTTGACTCCAACCAAAGACACCTGGGTCTTTATCCTCCGAGTCATGACTCCAACAAAAGACTCCTGGGTCTTTATCCTCCGAGTCATGACTCCAACAAAAGACTCCTAGGTCTTTATCCTCAGAGTCTTGACTCCAACCAAAGACTCCTAGGTCTTTATCCTCCGAGTCTTGACTCCAACCAAAGACTCCTAGGTCTTTATCCTCAGAGTCTTGACTCCAACAAAAGACTCCTGGGTCTTTATCCTCCGAGTCATGACTCCAACAAAAGACTCCTAGGTCTTTATCCTCAGAGTCTTGACTCCAACCAAAGACTCCTAGGTCTTTATCCTCCGAGTCTTGACTCCAACCAAAGACTCCTAGGTCTTTATCCTCAGAGTCTTGACTCCAACCAAAGACTCCTAGGTCTTTATCCTCAGAGTCTTGACTCCAACCAAAGACTCCTAGGTCTTTATCCTCAGAGTCTTGACTCCAACCAAAGACTCCTAGGTCTTTATCCTCTGAGTCTTCACTGACGCTACAGCTGACGCTTCAAGCCTCCACCTGGTTTTATGCCAGTTGCCGATAATTAGCTACAGCTGTGTGGACTCCGCCCTCAGGTCGTTGTTGGAATGGTCCAACAATCAATACTGCTCTGACTCAGGACAATGGATGAAGTGTGTTACTGTGTGTTAAAGTGTGTTACTGTGTGTTACTGTGTGTTAAAGTGTGTTAAAGTGTGTTACTGTGTGTTAAAGTGAGTTACTGTGTGTTTACGGTGTGTTACTGTGTGTTAAAGTGTGTTACTGTGAGTTACTGTGCGTTTACGGTGTGTTACTGTGTGTTAAAGTGAGTTAAAGTGTGTTAAAGTGTGTTACTGTGTGTTAAAGTGAGTTACTGTGTGTTTACGGTGTGTTACTGTGCGTTACTGCGTGTTAAAGTGTGTTAAAGTGTGTTAGTGTGTTAAAGTGAGTTACTGTGTGTTAAAGTGTGTTACTGCGTGTTAAAGTGTGTTAAAGTGTGTTACTGTGTGTTAAAGTGAGTTACTGTGTGTTACAGTGTGTTACTGTGTGTTAAAGTGTGTTACCGTGTGTTAAAGTGTGTTACTGTGTGTTACTGTGTGTTAAAGTGTGTTAAAGTGAGTTACTGTTAGTTACTGTGTGTTAAAGTGTGTTACTGTGTGTTACTATGTGTTAAAGTGTGTTACTGTGAGTTACTGTGTGTTAAAGTGTGTTACTGTGTGTTAAAGTGTGTTACTGTGAGTTAAAGTGTGTTACTGTGAGTTACCGTGTGTTAAAGTGTGTTTACGGTGTGTTAAAGTGTGTTAAAGTGTGTTACTGTGTGTTAAAGTGTGTTACTGTGTGTCAAAGTGTGTTAAAGTGAGTTACTATGTGTTAAAGTGTGTTACTGTGCGTTAAAGTGTGTTAAAGTGAGTTACTGTGTGTTACTGTGTGTTAAAGTGAGTTAAAGTGTGTTACTGTGTGTTAAAGTGTGTTACTGTGTGTTAAAGTGAGTTACTGTGTGTTAAAGTGTGTTACTGTGTGTTAATGTGTGTTACTGTGTTTTAAAGTGTGTTACTGTGTGTTACGGTGTGTTACTGTGAGTTAAAGTGTGTTACTGTGTGTTACTGTGTGTTAAAGTGTGTTACCGTGTGTTACTGTGTTTTAAAGTGTGTTACTGTGTGTTACTGTGTGTTACTGTGAGTTAAAGTGTGTTACTGTGTGTTAAAGTGTGTTACTGTGTGTTACTGTGTGTTACTGTGAGTTAAAGTGTGTTACTGTGTGTTACTGTGTGTTAAAGTGAGTTAAAGTGTGTTAAAGTGAGTTACTGTGTGTTAAAGTGTGTTACTGTGTGTTAAAGTGTGTTACTGTGTATTACTGTGAGTTAAAGTGTGTTACTGTGAGTTACTGTGAGTTACTGTGTGTTAAAGTGTGTTACTGTGTGTTTACGGTGTGTTAAAGTGAGTTAAAGTGCGTTAAAGTGTTTTAAAGTGTGTTACTGTGAGTTACTGTGTGTTAAAGTGTGTTAAAGTGTGTTACTGTGAGTTACTGTGTGTTAAAGTGTGTTACTGTGTGTTACTGTGTTTTACAGTGTGTTACTGTGTGTTAAAGTGTGTTACTGTGAGTTAAAGTGTGTTACTGTGTGTTAAAGTGTGTTACTGTGTGTTACTGTGTGTTACTGTGAGTTACTGTGAGTTATTGTGTGTTACTGTGTGTTACTGTGTTTTACAGTGTGTTACTGTGTGTTACTGTGAGTTAAAGTGTGTTACTGTGTGTTACTGTGAGTTACTGTGTGTTAAAGTGTGTTACTGTGTGTTACTGTGTTTTACAGTGTGTTACTGTGTGTTAAAGTGTGTTACTGTGAGTTAAAGTGTGTTACTGTGTGTTAAAGTGTGTTACTGTGTGTTACTGTGAGTTACTGTGAGTTACTGTGTGTTAAAGTGTGTTACTGTGAGTTAAAGTGTGTTACTGTGAGTTACTGTGAGTTACTGTGTGTTACTGTGTGTTAAAGTGTGTTAAAGTGTGTTACTGTGAGTTACTGTGAGTTACTGTGTGTTACTGTGTGTTAAAGTGTGTTACTGTGTGTTTACGGTGTGTTAAAGTGAGTTAAAGTGCGTTAAAGTGTTTTAAAGTGTGTTACTGTGTGTTACTGTGTGTTAAAGTGTGTTACTGTGTTTTAAAGTGTGTTACTGTGTGTTAAAGTGTGTTACTGTGTTTTAAAGTGTGTTACTGTGAGTTAAAGTGTGTTACTGTGTGTTAAAGTGTGTTACTGTGAGTTAAAGTGTGTTAAAGTGTGTTACTGTGTGTTACTGTGTGTTAAAGTGTGTTACTGTGTTTTAAAGTGTGTTACTGTGAGTTAAAGTGTGTTACTGTGTGTTAAAGTGTGTTACTGTGTGTTAAAGTGTGTTACTGTGAGTTAAAGTGTGTTACTGTGAGTTACTGTGTGTTAAAGTGTGTTACTGTGAGTTACCGTGTGTTAAAGTGTGTTACTGTGAGTTACCGTGTGTTAAAGTGTGTTACTGTGAGTTAAAGTGTGTTAAAGTGTGTTACTGTGTTTTAAAGTGTGTTACTGTGTGTTAAAGTGTGTTACTGTGAGTTAAAGTGTGTTACTGTGAGTTACTGTGTGTTAAAGTGTGTTACTGTGTGTTACTGTGTGTTAAAGTGAGTTAAAGTGTGTTAAAGTGAGTTACTGTGTGTTAAAGTGTGTTACTGTGTGTTAAAGTGTGTTACTGTGTATTACTGTGAGTTAAAGTGTGTTACTGTGAGTTACTGTGTGTTAAAGTGTGTTACTGTGTGTTTACGGTGTGTTAAAGTGAGTTAAAGTGTGTTAAAGTGTTTTAAAGTGTGTTACTGTGAGTTACTGTGTGTTAAAGTGTGTTAAAGTGTGTTACTGTGAGTTACTGTGTGTTAAAGTGTGTTACTGTGTGTTACTGTGTTTTACAGTGTGTTAATGTGTGTTAAAGTGTGTTACTGTGAGTTAAAGTGTGTTACTGTGTGTTAAAGTGTGTTACTGTGTGTTACTGTGAGTTACTGTGTGTTACTGTGTGTTACTGTGTTTTACAGTGTGTTACTGTGTGTTACTGTGAGTTAAAGTGTGTTACTGTGTGTTACTGTGTGTTACTGTGAGTTACTGTGTGTTAAAGTGTGTTACTGTGTGTTACTGTGTTTTACAGTGTGTTACTGTGTGTTAAAGTGTGTTACTGTGAGTTAAAGTGTGTTACTGTGTGTTAAAGTGTGTTACTGTGTGTTACTGTGAGTTACTGTGAGTTACTGTGTGTTAAAGTGTGTTACTGTGAGTTAAAGTGTGTTACTGTGAGTTACTGTGAGTTACTGTGTGTTACTGTGTGTTAAAGTGTGTTACTGTGAGTTACTGTGTGTTAAAGTGTGTTACTGTGAGTTAAAGTGAGTTACTGTGAGTTACTGTGTGTTACTGTGTGTTAAAGTGTGTTAAAGTGTGTTAAAGTGTGTTACTGTGAGTTACTGTGTGTTAAAGTGTGTTACTGTGAGTTACTGTGCGTTTACGGTGTGTTACTGTGTGTTAAAGTGTGTTACTGTGTGTTAAAGTGAGTTAAAGTGTGTTAAAGTGTGTTACTGTGTGTTAAAGTGAGTTACTGTGTGTTTACGGTGTGTTACTGTGCGTTACTGCGTGTTAAAGTGTGTTAAAGTGTGTTAGTGTGTTAAAGTGAGTTACTGTGTGTTAAAGTGTGTTACTGCGTGTTAAAGTGTGTTAAAGTGTGTTACTGTGTGTTAAAGTGAGTTACTGTGTGTTACAGTGTGTTACTGTGTGTTAAAGTGTGTTACCGTGTGTTAAAGTGTGTTACTGTGTGTTACTGTGTGTTAAAGTGTGTTAAAGTGAGTTACTGTTAGTTACTGTGTGTTAAAGTGTGTTACTGTGTGTTACTATGTGTTAAAGTGTGTTACTGTGAGTTACTGTGTGTTAAAGTGTGTTACTGTGTGTTAAAGTGTGTTACTGTGAGTTAAAGTGTGTTACTGTGAGTTACCGTGTGTTAAAGTGTGTTTACGGTGTGTTAAAGTGTGTTAAAGTGTGTTACTGTGTGTTAAAGTGTGTTACTGTGTGTCAAAGTGTGTTAAAGTGAGTTACTATGTGTTAAAGTGTGTTACTGTGCGTTAAAGTGTGTTAAAGTGAGTTACTGTGTGTTACTGTGTGTTAAAGTGAGTTAAAGTGTGTTACTGTGTGTTAAAGTGTGTTACTGTGTGTTAAAGTGAGTTACTGTGTGTTAAAGTGTGTTACTGTGTGTTAATGTGTGTTACTGTGTTTTAAAGTGTGTTACTGTGTGTTACGGTGTGTTACTGTGAGTTAAAGTGTGTTACTGTGTGTTACTGTGTGTTAAAGTGTGTTACCGTGTGTTACTGTGTTTTAAAGTGTGTTACTGTGTGTTACTGTGTGTTACTGTGAGTTAAAGTGTGTTACTGTGTGTTTACGGTGTGTTAAAGTGAGTTAAAGTGCGTTAAAGTGTTTTAAAGTGTGTTACTGTGAGTTACTGTGTGTTAAAGTGTGTTAAAGTGTGTTACTGTGAGTTACTGTGTGTTAAAGTGTGTTACTGTGTGTTACTGTGTTTTACAGTGTGTTACTGTGTGTTAAAGTGTGTTACTGTGAGTTAAAGTGTGTTACTGTGTGTTAAAGTGTGTTACTGTGTGTTACTGTGTGTTACTGTGAGTTACTGTGAGTTATTGTGTGTTACTGTGTGTTACTGTGTTTTACAGTGTGTTACTGTGTGTTACTGTGAGTTAAAGTGTGTTACTGTGTGTTACTGTGAGTTACTGTGTGTTAAAGTGTGTTACTGTGTGTTACTGTGTTTTACAGTGTGTTACTGTGTGTTAAAGTGTGTTACTGTGAGTTAAAGTGTGTTACTGTGTGTTAAAGTGTGTTACTGTGTGTTACTGTGAGTTACTGTGAGTTACTGTGTGTTAAAGTGTGTTACTGTGAGTTAAAGTGTGTTACTGTGAGTTACTGTGAGTTACTGTGTGTTACTGTGTGTTAAAGTGTGTTAAAGTGTGTTACTGTGAGTTACTGTGAGTTACTGTGTGTTACTGTGTGTTAAAGTGTGTTACTGTGTGTTTACGGTGTGTTAAAGTGAGTTAAAGTGCGTTAAAGTGTTTTAAAGTGTGTTACTGTGTGTTACTGTGTGTTAAAGTGTGTTACTGTGTTTTAAAGTGTGTTACTGTGTGTTAAAGTGTGTTACTGTGTTTTAAAGTGTGTTACTGTGAGTTAAAGTGTGTTACTGTGTGTTAAAGTGTGTTACTGTGAGTTAAAGTGTGTTAAAGTGTGTTACTGTGTGTTACTGTGTGTTAAAGTGTGTTACTGTGTTTTAAAGTGTGTTACTGTGAGTTAAAGTGTGTTACTGTGAGTTAAAGTGTGTTACTGTGAGTTACTGTGTGTTAAAGTGTGTTACTGTGAGTTACCGTGTGTTAAAGTGTGTTACTGTGAGTTACCGTGTGTTAAAGTGTGTTACTGTGAGTTAAAGTGTGTTAAAGTGTGTTACTGTGTTTTAAAGTGTGTTAATGTGTGTTAAAGTGTGTTACTGTGAGTTAAAGTGTGTTACTGTGAGTTACTGTGTGTTAAAGTGTGTTACTGTGTGTTACTGTGTGTTAAAGTGAGTTAAAGTGTGTTAAAGTGAGTTACTGTGTGTTAAAGTGTGTTACTGTGTGTTAAAGTGTGTTACTGTGTATTACTGTGAGTTAAAGTGTGTTACTGTGAGTTACTGTGTGTTAAAGTGTGTTACTGTGTGTTTACGGTGTGTTAAAGTGAGTTAAAGTGCGTTAAAGTGTTTTAAAGTGTGTTACTGTGAGTTACTGTGTGTTAAAGTGTGTTAAAGTGTGTTACTGTGAGTTACTGTGTGTTAAAGTGTGTTACTGTGTGTTACTGTGTTTTACAGTGTGTTAATGTGTGTTAAAGTGTGTTACTGTGAGTTAAAGTGTGTTACTGTGTGTTAAAGTGTGTTACTGTGTGTTACTGTGAGTTACTGTGTGTTACTGTGTGTTACTGTGTTTTACAGTGTGTTACTGTGTGTTACTGTGAGTTAAAGTGTGTTACTGTGTGTTACTGTGAGTTACTGTGTGTTAAAGTGTGTTACTGTGTGTTACTGTGTTTTACAGTGTGTTACTGTGTGTTAAAGTGTGTTACTGTGAGTTAAAGTGTGTTACTGTGTGTTAAAGTGTGTTACTGTGTGTTACTGTGAGTTACTGTGAGTTACTGTGTGTTAAAGTGTGTTACTGTGAGTTAAAGTGTGTTACTGTGAGTTACTGTGAGTTACTGTGTGTTAAAGTGTGTTAAAGTGTGTTACTGTGAGTTACTGTGTGTTAAAGTGTGTTACTGTGAGTTAAAGTGAGTTACTGTGAGTTACTGTGTGTTACTGTGTGTTAAAGTGTGTTACTGTGTGTTTACGGTGTGTTAAAGTGAGTTAAAGTGCGTTAAAGTGTTTTAAAGTGTGTTACTGTGTGTTACTGTGTGTTAAAGTGTGTTACTGTGTTTTAAAGTGTGTTACTGTGTGTTAAAGTGTGTTACTGTGTTTTAAAGTGTGTTACTGTGAGTTAAAGTGTGTTACTGTGTGTTAAAGTGTGTTACTGTGTGTTAAAGTGTGTTACTGTGAGTTAAAGTGTGTTAAAGTGTGTTACTGTGTGTTACTGTGTGTTAAAGTGTGTTACTGTGTTTTAAAGTGTGTTACTGTGAGTTAAAGTGTGTTACTGTGTGTTAAAGTGTGTTACTGTGTGTTAAAGTGTGTTACTGTGAGTTACTGTGTGTTAAAGTGTGTTACTGTGAGTTACCGTGTGTTAAAGTGTTTTACTGTGAGTTACCGTGTGTTAAAGTGTGTTAAAGTGTGTTACTGTGTTTTTAAAGTGTGTTACTGTGTGTTAAAGTGTGTTACTGTGTGTTAAAGTGTGTTAGTGTGTTGAAGTGTGTTACTGTGTGTTAAAGTGTGTTACTGTGAGTTTACGGTGTGTTAAAGTGTGTTACTGTGTGTTACTGTGTGTTAAAGTGAGTTAAAGTGTGTTAAAGTGAGTTACTGTGTGTTAAAGTGTGTTACTGTGTGTTAAAGTGTGTTACTGTGTATTACTGTGAGTTAAAGTGTGTTACTGTGAGTTACTGTGAGTTACTGTGTGTTAAAGTGTGTTACTGTGTGTTTACGGTGTGTTAAAGTGAGTTAAAGTGCGTTAAAGTGTTTTAAAGTGTGTTACTGTGAGTTACTGTGTGTTAAAGTGTGTTACTGTGTGTTACTGTGAGTTACTGTGAGTTATTGTGTGTTACTGTGTGTTACTGTGTTTTACAGTGTGTTACTGTGTGTTACTGTGAGTTAAAGTGTGTTACTGTGAGTTACTGTGTGTTAAAGTGTGTTACTGTGTGTTACTGTGTTTTACAGTGTGTTACTGTGTGTTAAAGTGTGTTACTGTGAGTTAAAGTGTGTTACTGTGTGTTAAAGTGTGTTACTGTGTGTTACTGTGAGTTACTGTGAGTTACTGTGAGTTACTGTGAGTTAAAGTGTGTTACTGTGTGTTAAAGTGTGTTACTGTGAGTTAAAGTGTGTTACTGTGAGTTACTGTGAGTTACTGTGTGTTAAAGTGTGTTACTGTGTGTTAAAGTGTGTTACTGTGAGTTAAAGTGTGTTACTGTGATTTACTGTGAGTTACTGTGTGTTAAAGTGTGTTAAAGTGTGTTACTGTGAGTTACTGTGAGTTACTGTGTGTTACTGTGTGTTAATGTGTGTTACTGTGTGTTTACGGTGTGTTAAAGTGAGTTAAAGTGCGTTAAAGTGTTTTAAAGTGTGTTACTGTGTGTTAAAGTGTGTTACTGTGTTTTAAAGTGTGTTACTGTGTTTTAAAGTGTGTTACTGTGTGTTAAAGTGTGTTACTGTGTGTTAAAGTGTGTTACTGTGAGTTAAAGTGTGTTAAAGTGTGTTACTGTGTGTTACTGTGTGTTAAAGTGTGTTACTGTGTTTTAAAGTGTGTTACTGTGAGTTAAAGTGTGTTACTGTGTGTTAAAGTGTGTTACTGTGTGTTAAAGTGTGTTACTGTGAGTTAAAGTGTGTTACTGTGAGTTACCGTGTGTTAAAGTGTGTTACTGTGAGTTACCGTGTGTTAAAGTGTGTTACTGTGAGTTAAAGTGTGTTAAAGTGTGTTACTGTGTTTTAAAGTGTGTTACTGTGTGTTAAAGTGTGTTACTGTGAGTTAAAGTGTGTTACTGTGAGTTACTGTGTGTTAAAGTGTGTTACTGTGTGTTACTGTGTGTTAAAGTGAGTTAAAGTGTGTTAAAGTGAGTTACTGTGTGTTAAAGTGTGTTACTGTGTGTTAAAGTGTGTTACTGTGTATTACTGTGAGTTAAAGTGTGTTACTGTGAGTTACTGTGTGTTAAAGTGTGTTACTGTGTGTTTACGGTGTGTTAAAGTGAGTTAAAGTGCGTTAAAGTGTTTTAAAGTGTGTTACTGTGAGTTACTGTGTGTTAAAGTGTGTTACTGTGTGTTACTGTGTTTTACAGTGTGTTAATGTGTGTTAAAGTGTGTTACTGTGTGTTAAAGTGTGTTACTGTGTGTTAAAGTGTGTTACTGTGTGTTACTGTGAGTTACTGTGTGTTAAAGTGTGTTACTGTGAGTTAAAGTGTGTTACTGTGTGTTAAAGTGTGTTACTGTGTGTTACTGTGTGTTACTGTGAGTTACTGTGTGTTACTGTGTGTTACTGTGTGTTACTGTGAGTTAAAGTGTGTTACTGTGTGTTACTGTGTTTTACAGTGTGTTACTGTGTGTTAACGTGTGTTACTGTGTGTTAAAGTGTGTTACTGTGTGTTACTGTGAGTTACTGTGAGTTACTGTGTGTTAAAGTGTGTTACTGTGAGTTAAAGTGTGTTACTGTGAGTTACTGTGAGTTACTGTGTGTTAAAGTGTGTTAAAGTGTGTTACTGTGAGTTACTGTGTGTTAAAGTGTGTTACTGTGAGTTAAAGTGAGTTACTGTGAGTTACTGTGTGTTACTGTGTGTTAAAGTGTGTTACTGTGTGTTAAAGTGTGTTACTGTGTGTTAAAGTGAGTTAAAGTGTGTTAAAGTGAGTTACTGTGTGTTAAAGTGTGTTACTGTGTGTTAAAGTGTGTTACTGTGTATTACTGTGAGTTAAAGTGTGTTACTGTGAGTTACTGTGTGTTAAAGTGTGTTACTGTGTGTTTACAGTGTGTTAAAGTGAGTTAAAGTGCGTTAAAGTGTTTTAAAGTGTGTTACTGTGAGTTACTGTGTGTTAAAGTGTGTTAAAGTGTGTTACTGTGAGTTACTGTGTGTTAAAGTGTGTTACTGTGTGTTACTGTGTTTTACAGTGTGTTAATGTGTGTTAAAGTGTGTTAATGTGTGTTAAAGTGTGTTACTGTGTGTTAAAGTGTGTTACTGTGTGTTACTGTGAGTTACTGTGTGTTAAAGTGTGTTACTGTGTGTTACTGTGTGTTAAAGTGTGTTAATGTGTGTTAAAGTGAGTTAAAGTGCGTTAAAGTGTTTTAAAGTGTGTTACTGTGAGTTACTGTGTGTTAAAGTGTGTTAAAGTGTGTTACTGTGAGTTACTGTGTGTTAAAGTGTGTTACTGTGTGTTACTGTGTTTTACAGTGTGTTAATGTGTGTTAAAGTGTGTTACTGTGTGTTAAAGTGTGTTACTGTGTGTTAAAGTGTGTTACTGTGTGTTACTGTGAGTTACTGTGTGTTAAAGTGTGTTACTGTGAGTTAAAGTGTGTTAAAGTGTGTTACTGTGAGTTACTGTGTGTTAAAGTGTGTTACTGTGTTTTACAGTGTGTTAATGTGTGTTAAAGTGTGTTACTGTGTGTTAAAGTGTGTTACTGTGTGTTAAAGTGTGTTACTGTGTGTTACTGTGAGTTACTGTGTGTTAAAGTGTGTTACTGTGAGTTAAAGTGTGTTACTGTGTGTTAAAGTGTGTTACTGTGTGTTACTGTGAGTTACTGTGTGTTACTGTGTGTTACTGTGTGTTACTGTGAGTTAAAGTGTGTTACTGTGTGTTACTGTGTTTTACAGTGTGTTACTGTGTGTTAAAGTGTGTTACTGTGTGTTAAAGTGTGTTACTGTGTGTTACTGTGAGTTACTGTGTGTTAAAGTGTGTTACTGTGAGTTAAAGTGTGTTACTGTGAGTTACTGTGAGTTACTGTGTGTTAAAGTGTGTTAAAGTGTGTTACTGTGAGTTACTGTGTGTTAAAGTGTGTTACTGTGAGTTAAAGTGAGTTACTGTGAGTTACTGTGTGTTACTGTGTGTTAAAGTGTGTTACTGTGTGTTTACGGTGTGTTAAAGTGAGTTAAAGTGCGTTAAAGTGTTTTAAAGTGTGTTACTGTGTGTTACTGTGTGTTAAAGTGTGTTACTGTGTTTTAAAGTGTGTTACTGTGTGTTAAAGTGTGTTACTGTGTTTTAAAGTGTGTTACTGTGAGTTAAAGTGTGTTACTGTGTGTTAAAGTGTGTTACTGTGTGTTACTGTGTGTTAAAGTGTGTTACTGTGTTTTAAAGTGTGTTACTGTGAGTTAAAGTGTGTTACTGTGTGTTAAAGTGTGTTACTGTGTGTTAAAGTGTGTTACTGTGAGTTACTGTGTGTTAAAGTGTGTTACTGTGAGTTACCGTGTGTTAAAGTGTGTTAAAGTGTGTTACTGTGTTTTTAAAGTGTGTTACTGTGTGTTAAAGTGTGTTAAAGTGTGTTACTGTGTTTTTAAAGTGTGTTACTGTGTGTTAAAGTGTGTTACTGTGTGTTAAAGTGTGTTACTGTGTGTTAAAGTGTGTTACTGTGAGTTAAAGTGTGTTAAAGTGTGTTACTGTGAGTTACTGTGTGTTAAAGTGTTTTACTGTGAGTTACCGTGTGTTAAAGTGTGTTAAAGTGTGTTACTGTGTTTTTAAAGTGTGTTACTGTGTGTTAAAGTGTGTTACTGTGTGTTAAAGTGTGTTACTGTGTGTTAAAGTGTGTTACTGTGAGTTAAAGTGTGTTAAAGTGTGTTACTGTGAGTTACCGTGTGTTAAAGTGTGTTAAAGTGTGTTAGTGTGTTAAAGTGTGTTAAAGTGTGTTAAAGTGTGTTAGTGTGTTGAAGTGTGTTAAAGTGTGTTAGTGTGTTGAAGTGTGTTACTGTGTGTTAAAGTGTGTTACTGTGAGTTAAAGTGTGTTACTGTGTGTTAAAGTGTGTTACTGTGTGTTACTGTGTGTTACTGTGAGTTACTGTGTGTTACTGTGTGTTACTGTGTGTTACTGTGAGTTAAAGTGTGTTACTGTGTGTTACTGTGTTTTACAGTGTGTTACTGTGTGTTAAAGTGTGTTACTGTGTGTTAAAGTGTGTTACTGTGTGTTACTGTGAGTTACTGTGAGTTACTGTGTGTTAAAGTGTGTTACTGTGAGTTAAAGTGTGTTACTGTGAGTTACTGTGAGTTACTGTGTGTTAAAGTGTGTTAAAGTGTGTTACTGTGAGTTACTGTGTGTTAAAGTGTGTTACTGTGAGTTAAAGTGAGTTACTGTGAGTTACTGTGTGTTACTGTGTGTTAAAGTGTGTTACTGTGTGTTTACGGTGTGTTAAAGTGAGTTAAAGTGCGTTAAAGTGTTTTAAAGTGTGTTACTGTGTGTTACTGTGTGTTAAAGTGTGTTACTGTGTTTTAAAGTGTGTTACTGTGTGTTAAAGTGTGTTACTGTGTTTTAAAGTGTGTTACTGTGAGTTAAAGTGTGTTACTGTGTGTTAAAGTGTGTTACTGTGTGTTAAAGTGTGTTACTGTGAGTTAAAGTGTGTTACTGTGTGTTAAAGTGTGTTACTGTGTGTTACTGTGTGTTACTGTGTGTTAAAGTGTGTTACTGTGTTTTAAAGTGTGTTACTGTGAGTTAAAGTGTGTTACTGTGTGTTAAAGTGTGTTACTGTGTGTTACTGTGTGTTAAAGTGTGTTACTGTGTTTTAAAGTGTGTTACTGTGAGTTAAAGTGTGTTACTGTGTGTTAAAGTGTGTTACTGTGTGTTAAAGTGTGTTACTGTGAGTTACTGTGTGTTAAAGTGTGTTACTGTGAGTTACCGTGTGTTAAAGTGTGTTAAAGTGTGTTACTGTGTTTTTAAAGTGTGTTACTGTGTGTTAAAGTGTGTTAAAGTGTGTTACTGTGTTTTTAAAGTGTGTTACTGTGTGTTAAAGTGTGTTACTGTGTGTTAAAGTGTGTTACTGTGAGTTAAAGTGTGTTAAAGTGTGTTACTGTGTGTTAAAGTGTGTTACTGTGTTTTAAAGTGTGTTACTGTGTGTTAAAGTGTGTTACTGTGTGTTAAAGTGTGTTACTGTGAGTTAAAGTGTGTTACTGTGAGTTACTGTGTGTTAAAGTGTGTTACTGTGAGTTACCGTGTGTTAAAGTGTGTTAAAGTGTGTTAGTGTGTTAAAGTGTGTTAAAGTGTGTTAGTGTGTTGAAGTGTGTTAAAGTGTGTTGAAGTGTGTTACTGTGTGTTAAAGTGTGTTACTGTGTGTTTACGGTGTGTTAAAGTGCGTTAAAGTGTGTTAGTGTGTTAAAGTGCGTTAAAGTGTGTTAGTGTGTTAAAGTGCATTAAAGTGTGTTACTGTCTAGTTTATTGATCTGTAATCTAGTAAAACTATTAGCAAGTATTCATTTATGAAGAAATATTTTACGTATCAAGTCTGTCAAATACTGTTGAAGATGTTTTGAGGTAGAGTTCAAAATCATATCACAAAAACTGAAAAGATTAATAATTATGTTCCTAAAGTGACAGTAGAGCTGTTTAGAAGTTATGAAGTCCTTAAAGTGACAGTGGAGAAGTTTTTTTTTTAAATATAAATCTTTATTTAACCAGGTGAGTCCCATTGAAATTAAAAATCTCTTTTGGCCAAGACAGGCAGCAACATAAGAAACAGTCACAAAAAACACAAATTGAAAGAAACTCAATGTTAAGAGACAACAACATAAACAAGTTCATTTAAGAAACCTTAAGTCCTTAAAGTGACAGTGGAGATGTTTGTGGAACATGGTCACAGCAGGACGTCCTCCAAGACCGACGGATGGACACCGGCGTCCTGCAGACTCCTCAGGAGTCTCTGGACCGTGGCGGTCTTCCCTCCAAATTGTCTCCACCGAACCAAACCGGCCAGAACTGCTCCGTGAGTACTGAGACGGTGATCGGAACTACACCGGAACCAGTCCTCCGCGGACAGACCCAGATCCATCAGGACCGCCTCCCACTCGGAGCCGAGCCGGGACACCAGCCGGGACAAGAACCGGTCTGAAGGAACCTTCTGCAGGACCGAGTCGGGGAGCTGGACGTCTGCAGAGACATTTAATAAATAAATCTAGCATTAATGGGGATTAAATCTGACTTTAATCTCAGGTTCAAAGTTATTTCTCAACATTCTGATCATGAATAATTATTAGGGTCCTCTTGGACTGACTTCAGTCCGAGAGGACCCTAATAATTATTATTCAAATTGCTAGGATTCTCATTATTCCGCTTTTTATTTTTGAACATTGGGAGCATTTTTGCTCTCTAGCGCCCCCTCAAATTTTGACCGGCGACGCCCCTCAAGTGTCCATCTCCACCTGCTCTACAAAAAGCCTCTCAGACCTCTAAGCTCCGCCTACTTAGATTTTCCGCCATTTTTAATTTTGTGAAAAACACATAATTGACTGCTTTTACTACATGCTGGGTCCGAATCATACAAAAAATCATATCAGATCATTGAAGCCAGCTGACGTAGAATATGTCAACCGTTTATTTATATCTCATTGTGGTAAAGATCTATGGCCCAATGAACATCTTAGGGGCGTGTCTTATTTTTCACTGCTCATATCTCCAACACTATTGGGACTAATCACTCAAAATTTGTAGCATATGTGCACATTGCATCCTGTAACATGCAAAACAAATCTTATGCGTTTTGAACACAAGGGGGCGCTACAATAATTCGCAGAATTTGGCAATTTTTCGATCGTTTTTGGCACTTTTCGCCGTTATACATTTAACGTTTTCTCCCACAAAAATGATCCGATCGACTTCAATCTTCTTTCGAGGATGATCAGAAGGCCTTGAGGATGATTATTCTGAGACTTTTCACCACTTCTTACTTGACGTTATGTGGACCCACTTTCTGTTTGTTATGTTGCTTTAACTAAACCAATCTTTCCAAAAAGAATCATGCATGATGCCACTCAAGGCCTGAACACATGTACAAGGAGAAACATTCAACATTGTAAAGTACCAGTTCAGGACCAGTACAGGAGGAGGAAGAGGAGGAGAAGTGCTCTCCTCTTCTTCCTCTTCATATTAATCATTAACGTCTCAAATGTGAATGATTATTTATTAAGTTTGAAGAACTTTAAATAAGTAATAAATGTGTTGATCTGGGTCCAGGTGGTCTCTGATGCAGAACTGGTCCTATGTGGGCCGGGTGGAGACTAATCAGTATTGCATCATGTCTTGTAACAGATTAGACCTTGTCCTGGGTGTAGAAGGTGTATTCTCTGGTGTGGGCTCACCTGCTGAGCTGGCTTCCGGTCCTGGCCCCGTCTGGAGCTCCAGCAGCAGCTTGTCTCTGACCCAGCTGAAGTCCTCCAGAGACCTGAGGAAGCAGTGGAAGGCCCGGGGCCCGCGGGCCGGCAGCAGGTCCAGCAGCCTGAGGCACCTGAGGGTGCTGGTGGTCTGGGCCTCGATGTCCTCCACGTGGCGGTCCGACAGGATGTCCTCTTGATACAGGAACGGAACGATGGTGTCGGTGACCAGTAGCTGCCCGGACAGATACAGCCTGTGTGTCCGCAGCAGAGCTCTGTGGACCGGGTCCATTCTGAGGCGCTGGTCGCCGGCTGTAAATAATACAAATTAATTCATAATCAATTAACTAGATTATTCTTCACCAAAGCGAGTCGCTTGAGTCGGATAACTACCGTTTGCTCAATGTTGTTGAGTCCGACTGGAAACATGTGACCGGAACCAACGTTTTACTAACGCCAACCACATCTGGAAATATTCTGATTTAATGCCAACTTTTAGGAATTGTTCAACCGATTGAATTCAATAAAGTCCAATGTTATGGACACAATCTTTTGTTCGGCACGTAACGTTATGTTAGACACTCCGAATCACTCCTTTTTGTCTTTGTAGAAAAGCTCTCCGTGGTGCTCAGGAGCTAACGTTAGCAAACAGCGTAAGCTAACGTTAGCAAACAGCGTAAGCTAACGTTAGCAAACAGCGTAAGCTAACGTTAGCAAACAGCGTAAGCTAATGCCCAAACTAGGTTTACGTTAGTAACCAAAGATCCTTTATGGATCAGATGTGTTCCGAATCTAGAAGTAGAAGCTCAGCTTCCACCAGGTGTCAATAGTTAACGACTAAAGACGAAGAATAAAACAGATCTTTCAGCAAAGTCCGGCCGAATGGTCTCCGGGGGAGGCCATTTAGCTAATCCACTTTACGACAGTTCATCATTTAATCCACTTTACGACAGTTCATCATTTAATCCACTTTACGACAGTTCATGTTTTATTCTTTAGGGACTGATTTTTATATTAATTAATTTAATACAACAAACACTATTTAGCTACAGGAAATGAATCCAATGTTTCTTCCGGACAACGTTAGCTGACACACACACAAGCTGATGCTAAAATGAAGACTATTAATTCTATTAATTTGTTGTATGAAATATAACCAAAAGTTCGCCATTAAAGCATTTGTCTTTTAAGTCAAATATGAATCAAGTCATCTTTAACTGATCAGTAGACAATTACATTATTACGGAATACTATTTCACTATACAATACATCCAATAATAATAACCACTCATCTCCTGCTGCAAACAGTGTGGTCAAACGTTAGAATTAAGATTAGTTTTGCTCAGATATACATGTTTATTATAGGTCATATTTATGCTTTATTATAGGTCATATGTATGCTTTATTATAGGTCTTATTTATGCTTTATTATAAGTCATATTTATGCTTTATTATAGGTCATATTGATGCTTTATTATAGGTCATATTTATGCTTTATTATAGGTCATATGTATGCTTTATTATAGGTCTTATTTATGCTTTATTATAGATCATATTTATGGTTTATTATAGGTCATATTTATGGTTTATTATAAGTCATATTTATGGTTTATTATAAGTCATATTTATGCTTTATTATAGGTCATATTGATGCTTTATTATAAGTCATAGTTATGGTTTATTATAGGTCATATTGATGCTTTATTATAAGTCATATTGATGCGTTATTATAAGTCATATTTATGGTTTATTATAGGTCATATTTATGGTTTATTATAGGTCATAGTTATGGTTTATTATAAGTCATAGTTATGGTTAATTTTAGGTCATATTGATGCTTTATTATAGGTCATATTGATGCTTTATTATAGGTCTTATTTATGGTTTATTATAGGTCATATTGATGCTTTATTATAAGTCATAGTTATGGTTTATTATAGGTCATATTGATGCTTTATTATAAGTCATATTTATGCTTTATTTGAGGTCATATTGATGCATTATTATAGGTCTTATTTATGGTTTATTATAGGTCATATTTATGCTTTATTATAAGTCATAGTTATGGTTTATTATAGGTCATATTGATGCTTTATTTTAGGTCATATTTCTGGTTTATTATAAGTCATACTATGGTTTATTTATGGTTTATTATAAGTCATATTGATGCTTTATTATAGGTCTTATTTATGGTTTATTATAGGTCATATTTATGATTTATTATAAGTCATAGTTATGGTTTATTATAGGTCATATTGATGCTTTATTTTAGGTCATATTTATGCCCATATGTGTGTGGCAGGAGGAGACCAGGCTGCAGCGCTTCTATTGATGATTCATAACTTCTGGCTTGTGAAACACTTCATAGTGTAAAAATTATATCATTGTAATTTTATAATAATGACAGCTGTAAATAATGGGGACACAAAAGAGCCAAAATAAATATAGATCATGAATACTAATGTTACACTAGGATATAAACAACCTGACTATTAAAACACACATTATGAGACATTATGAGACACAATGAAGAACATGAGACATGAAGGACATGATGAAGAACATGATGAGACATGATGAAGAACATGAAGGACATGATGAGACATGATGAACATGATGAAGGACATGATGAAGAACATGATGAAGGACATGATGAAGAACATGATGAGACATGATGAAGAACATGAAGAACATGATGAAGGACATGATGAAGAACATGATGAGACATGATGAAGGACATGATGAAGGACATGATGAGACATGATGAAGGACATGATGAGACATGATGAAGAACATGATGAGACATGATGAACATGATGAAGGACATGATGAAGGACATGATGAGACATGATGAAGGACATGATGAGACATGATGAACATGATGAAGGACATGATGAGACATGATGAAGGACATGATGAAGGACATGATGAGACATGATGAACATGATGAGACATGATGAAGAACATGAGACATGAAGGACATGATGAAGAACATGAGACATGAAGGACATGATGAAGAACATGATGAGACATGATGAAGAACATGAAGGACATGATGAGACATGATGAACATGATGAAGGACATGATGAAGAACATGATGAGACATGATGAAGAACATGAGACATGATGAAGAACATGAAGGACATGATGAGACATGATGAACATGATGAACATGATGAAGGACATGATGAAGAACATGATGAACATGATGAAGGACATGATGAAGAACATGAAGGACATGATGAGACATGATGAACATGATGAAGGACATGATGAACATGATGAAGAACATGAAGGACATGATGAGACATGATGAACATGATGAAGGACATGATGAAGAACATGATGAAGAACATGATGAAGGACATGATGAAGAACATGATGAGACATGATGAAGAACATGAAGAACATGATGAAGGACATGATGAAGAACATGATGAGACATGATGAACATGATGAAGGACATGATGAAGGACATGATGAGACATGATGAAGGACATGATGAAGGACATGATGAGACATGATGAACATGATGAGACATGATGAAGAACATGAAGGACATGATGAGACATGATGAACATGATGAAGGACATGATGAAGAACATGATGAACATGATGAAGGACATGATGAAGAACATGATGAAGGACATGATGAGACGTGATGAACATGATGAAGGACATGATGAACATGATGAAGGACATGATGAAGAACATGATGAAGGACATGATGAAGAACATGATGAAGGACATGATGAGACGTGATGAACATGATGAAGGACATGATGAGACGTGATGAAGGACATGATGAAGGACATGATGAAGAACATGATGAGACATGATGAAGAACATGAAGGACATGATGAGACATGATGAACATGATGAAGGACATGATGAAGAACATGATGAAGGACATGATGAAGAACATGATGAGACATGATGAAGAACATGAAGAACATGATGAAGGACATGATGAAGAACATGATGAGACATGATGAACATGATGAAGGACATGATGAAGGACATGATGAGACATGATGAAGGACATGATGAGACATGATGAACATGATGAAGGACATGATGAGACATGATGAAGGACATGATGAAGGACATGATGAGACATGATGAACATGATGAGACATGATGAAGAACATGATGAAGAACATGATGAACATGATGAAGGACATGATGAAGAACATGATGAAGGACATGATGAACATGATGAAGGACATGATGAGACGTGATGAACATGATGAAGGACATGATGAAGGACATGATGAACATGATGAAGAACATGATGAGACGTGATGAAGGACATGATGAAGAACATGAAGGACATGATGAACATGAAGGACATGATGAGACATGATGAAGGACATGATGAAGAACATGATGAAGGACATGATGAACATGATGAAGGACATGATGAAGAACATGATGAAGGACATGATGAACATGATGAAGGACATGATGAGACGTGATGAACATGATGAAGGACATGATGAACATGATGAAGAACATGATGAGACGTGATGAAGGACATGATGAACATGATGAAGGACATGATGAGACGTGATGAACATGATGAAGGACATGATGAAGGACATGATGAACATGATGAAGAACATGATGAGACGTGATGAAGGACATGATGAAGAACATGAAGGACATGATGAACATGAAGGACATGATGAGACATGATGAAGGACATGATGAAGAACATGATGAAGGACATGATGAAGAACATGATGAGACGTGATGAGACATGATGAAGGACATGATGAAGAACATGATGAGACATGATGAAGGACATGATGAAGGACATGATGAGACATGATGAAGGACATGATGAGACATGATGAAGAACATGATGAGACATGATGAACATGATGAAGGACATGATGAAGGACATGATGAGACATGATGAAGGACATGATGAGACATGATGAACATGATGAAGGACATGATGAGACATGATGAAGGACATGATGAAGGACATGATGAGACATGATGAACATGATGAGACATGATGAAGAACATGAGACATGAAGGACATGATGAAGAACATGAGACATGAAGGACATGATGAAGAACATGATGAGACATGATGAAGAACATGAAGGACATGATGAGACATGATGAACATGATGAAGGACATGATGAAGAACATGATGAGACATGATGAAGAACATGAGACATGATGAAGAACATGAAGGACATGATGAGACATGATGAACATGATGAACATGATGAAGGACATGATGAAGAACATGATGAACATGATGAAGGACATGATGAAGAACATGAAGGACATGATGAGACATGATGAACATGATGAAGGACATGATGAACATGATGAAGAACATGAAGGACATGATGAGACATGATGAACATGATGAAGGACATGATGAAGAACATGATGAAGAACATGATGAAGGACATGATGAAGAACATGATGAGACATGATGAAGAACATGAAGAACATGATGAAGGACATGATGAAGAACATGATGAGACATGATGAACATGATGAAGGACATGATGAAGGACATGATGAGACATGATGAAGGACATGATGAAGGACATGATGAGACATGATGAACATGATGAGACATGATGAAGAACATGAAGGACATGATGAGACATGATGAACATGATGAAGGACATGATGAAGAACATGATGAACATGATGAAGGACATGATGAAGAACATGATGAAGGACATGATGAGACGTGATGAACATGATGAAGGACATGATGAACATGATGAAGGACATGATGAAGAACATGATGAAGGACATGATGAAGAACATGATGAAGGACATGATGAGACGTGATGAACATGATGAAGGACATGATGAGACGTGATGAAGGACATGATGAAGGACATGATGAAGAACATGATGAGACATGATGAAGAACATGAAGGACATGATGAGACATGATGAACATGATGAAGGACATGATGAAGAACATGATGAAGGACATGATGAAGAACATGATGAGACATGATGAAGAACATGAAGAACATGATGAAGGACATGATGAAGAACATGATGAGACATGATGAACATGATGAAGGACATGATGAAGGACATGATGAGACATGATGAAGGACATGATGAGACATGATGAACATGATGAAGGACATGATGAGACATGATGAAGGACATGATGAAGGACATGATGAGACATGATGAACATGATGAGACATGATGAAGAACATGATGAAGAACATGATGAACATGATGAAGGACATGATGAAGAACATGATGAAGGACATGATGAACATGATGAAGGACATGATGAGACGTGATGAACATGATGAAGGACATGATGAAGGACATGATGAACATGATGAAGAACATGATGAGACGTGATGAAGGACATGATGAAGAACATGAAGGACATGATGAACATGAAGGACATGATGAGACATGATGAAGGACATGATGAAGAACATGATGAAGGACATGATGAACATGATGAAGGACATGATGAAGAACATGATGAAGGACATGATGAACATGATGAAGGACATGATGAGACGTGATGAACATGATGAAGGACATGATGAACATGATGAAGAACATGATGAGACGTGATGAAGGACATGATGAACATGATGAAGGACATGATGAGACGTGATGAACATGATGAAGGACATGATGAAGGACATGATGAACATGATGAAGAACATGATGAGACGTGATGAAGGACATGATGAAGAACATGAAGGACATGATGAACATGAAGGACATGATGAGACATGATGAAGGACATGATGAAGAACATGATGAAGGACATGATGAAGAACATGATGAGACGTGATGAGACATGATGAAGGACATGATGAAGAACATGAAGGACATGATGAGACATGATGAACATGATGAACATGAAGGACATGATGAGACATGATGAAGGACATGATGAGACATGAGACGTGATGAGACATGATGAAGGACATGATGAACATGAAGGACATGATGAGACATGATGAGACATGATGAACATGATGAGACATGATGAACATGATGAGACATGATGAAGGACATGATGAACATGATGAAGGACATGATGAACATGATGATGAACATGATGAACATGATGAAGGACATGATGAGACATGATGAACATGATGAAGAACATGATGAAGGACATGAGACATGATGAAGAACATGAAGGACATGATGAGACATGATGAGACATGATGAACATGATGAACATGATGAAGGACATGATGAAGAACATGATGAACATGATGAAGGACATGATGAAGAACATGAAGGACATGATGAGACATGATGAACATGATGAAGGACATGATGAACATGATGAAGAACATGAAGGACATGATGAAGAACATGAAGGACATGATGAGACATGATGAACATGATGAAGGACATGATGAACATGATGAAGGACATGATGAAGGACATGATGAAGAACATGATGAAGGACATGATGAAGAACATGATGAGACATGATGAAGAACATGAAGAACATGATGAAGGACATGATGAAGAACATGATGAAGAACATGATGAGACATGATGAACATGATGAAGGACATGATGAACATGATGAAGGACATGATGAGACATGATGAAGGACATGATGAAGGACATGATGAGACATGATGAACATGATGAGACATGATGAAGAACATGAAGGACATGATGAGACATGATGAACATGATGAAGGACATGATGAAGAACATGATGAACATGATGAAGGACATGATGAAGAACATGATGAGACGTGATGAACATGATGAAGGACATGATGAACATGATGAAGAACATGATGAAGGACATGATGAGACGTGATGAACATGATGAAGGACATGATGAGACGTGATGAAGGACATGATGAAGGACATGATGAGACATGATGAACATGATGAGACATGATGAAGAACATGAAGGACATGATGAGACATGATGAACATGATGAAGGACATGATGAAGAACATGATGAACATGATGAAGGACATGATGAACATGATGAGACATGATGAACATGATGAAGGACATGATGAACATGATGAGACATGATGAAGGACATGATGAACATGATGAGACATGATGAGACATGATGAAGGACATGATGAAGAACATGATGAGACATGATGAGACGTGATGAACATGATGAAGGACATGATGAGACATGATGAAGGACATGATGAAGGACATGATGAGACATGATGAACATGATGAGACATGATGAAGAACATGATGAAGAACATGATGAACATGATGAAGGACATGATGAAGAACATGATGAAGGACATGATGAACATGATGAAGGACATGATGAGACGTGATGAACATGATGAAGGACATGATGAAGGACATGATGAACATGATGAAGAACATGATGAGACGTGATGAAGGACATGATGAAGAACATGAAGGACATGATGAACATGAAGGACATGATGAGACATGATGAAGGACATGATGAAGAACATGATGAAGGACATGATGAACATGATGAAGGACATGATGAAGAACATGATGAAGGACATGATGAACATGATGAAGGACATGATGAGACGTGATGAACATGATGAAGGACATGATGAACATGATGAAGAACATGATGAGACGTGATGAAGGACATGATGAACATGATGAAGGACATGATGAGACGTGATGAACATGATGAAGGACATGATGAAGGACATGATGAACATGATGAAGAACATGATGAGACGTGATGAAGGACATGATGAAGAACATGAAGGACATGATGAACATGAAGGACATGATGAGACATGATGAAGGACATGATGAAGAACATGATGAAGGACATGATGAAGAACATGATGAGACGTGATGAGACATGATGAAGGACATGATGAAGAACATTATGAGACATGATGAAGGACATGATGAAGGACATGATGAGACATGATGAAGGACATGATGAGACATGATGAAGAACATGATGAGACATGATGAACATGATGAAGGACATGATGAAGGACATGATGAGACATGATGAAGGACATGATGAGACATGATGAACATGATGAAGGACATGATGAGACATGATGAAGGACATGATGAAGGACATGATGAGACATGATGAACATGATGAGACATGATGAAGAACATGAGACATGAAGGACATGATGAAGAACATGAGACATGAAGGACATGATGAAGAACATGATGAGACATGATGAAGAACATGAAGGACATGATGAGACATGATGAACATGATGAAGGACATGATGAAGAACATGATGAGACATGATGAAGAACATGAGACATGATGAAGAACATGAAGGACATGATGAGACATGATGAACATGATGAACATGATGAAGGACATGATGAAGAACATGATGAACATGATGAAGGACATGATGAAGAACATGAAGGACATGATGAGACATGATGAACATGATGAAGGACATGATGAACATGATGAAGAACATGAAGGACATGATGAGACATGATGAACATGATGAAGGACATGATGAAGAACATGATGAAGAACATGATGAAGGACATGATGAAGAACATGATGAGACATGATGAAGAACATGAAGAACATGATGAAGGACATGATGAAGAACATGATGAGACATGATGAACATGATGAAGGACATGATGAAGGACATGATGAGACATGATGAAGGACATGATGAAGGACATGATGAGACATGATGAACATGATGAGACATGATGAAGAACATGAAGGACATGATGAGACATGATGAACATGATGAAGGACATGATGAAGAACATGATGAACATGATGAAGGACATGATGAAGAACATGATGAAGGACATGATGAGACGTGATGAACATGATGAAGGACATGATGAACATGATGAAGGACATGATGAAGAACATGATGAAGGACATGATGAAGAACATGATGAAGGACATGATGAGACGTGATGAACATGATGAAGGACATGATGAGACGTGATGAAGGACATGATGAAGGACATGATGAAGAACATGATGAGACATGATGAAGAACATGAAGGACATGATGAGACATGATGAACATGATGAAGGACATGATGAAGAACATGATGAAGGACATGATGAAGAACATGATGAGACATGATGAAGAACATGAAGAACATGATGAAGGACATGATGAAGAACATGATGAGACATGATGAACATGATGAAGGACATGATGAAGGACATGATGAGACATGATGAAGGACATGATGAGACATGATGAACATGATGAAGGACATGATGAGACATGATGAAGGACATGATGAAGGACATGATGAGACATGATGAACATGATGAGACATGATGAAGAACATGATGAAGAACATGATGAACATGATGAAGGACATGATGAAGAACATGATGAAGGACATGATGAACATGATGAAGGACATGATGAGACGTGATGAACATGATGAAGGACATGATGAAGGACATGATGAACATGATGAAGAACATGATGAGACGTGATGAAGGACATGATGAAGAACATGAAGGACATGATGAACATGAAGGACATGATGAGACATGATGAAGGACATGATGAAGAACATGATGAAGGACATGATGAACATGATGAAGGACATGATGAAGAACATGATGAAGGACATGATGAACATGATGAAGGACATGATGAGACGTGATGAACATGATGAAGGACATGATGAACATGATGAAGAACATGATGAGACGTGATGAAGGACATGATGAACATGATGAAGGACATGATGAGACGTGATGAACATGATGAAGGACATGATGAAGGACATGATGAACATGATGAAGAACATGATGAGACGTGATGAAGGACATGATGAAGAACATGAAGGACATGATGAACATGAAGGACATGATGAGACATGATGAAGGACATGATGAAGAACATGATGAAGGACATGATGAAGAACATGATGAGACGTGATGAGACATGATGAAGGACATGATGAAGAACATGAAGGACATGATGAGACATGATGAACATGATGAACATGAAGGACATGATGAGACATGATGAAGGACATGATGAGACATGAGACGTGATGAGACATGATGAAGGACATGATGAACATGAAGGACATGATGAGACATGATGAGACATGATGAACATGATGAGACATGATGAACATGATGAGACATGATGAAGGACATGATGAACATGATGAAGGACATGATGAACATGATGATGAACATGATGAACATGATGAAGGACATGATGAGACATGATGAACATGATGAAGAACATGATGAAGGACATGAGACATGATGAAGAACATGAAGGACATGATGAGACATGATGAGACATGATGAACATGATGAACATGATGAAGGACATGATGAAGAACATGATGAACATGATGAAGGACATGATGAAGAACATGAAGGACATGATGAGACATGATGAACATGATGAAGGACATGATGAACATGATGAAGAACATGAAGGACATGATGAAGAACATGAAGGACATGATGAGACATGATGAACATGATGAAGGACATGATGAACATGATGAAGGACATGATGAAGGACATGATGAAGAACATGATGAAGGACATGATGAAGAACATGATGAGACATGATGAAGAACATGAAGAACATGATGAAGGACATGATGAAGAACATGATGAAGAACATGATGAGACATGATGAACATGATGAAGGACATGATGAACATGATGAAGGACATGATGAGACATGATGAAGGACATGATGAAGGACATGATGAGACATGATGAACATGATGAGACATGATGAAGAACATGAAGGACATGATGAGACATGATGAACATGATGAAGGACATGATGAAGAACATGATGAACATGATGAAGGACATGATGAAGAACATGATGAGACGTGATGAACATGATGAAGGACATGATGAACATGATGAAGAACATGATGAAGGACATGATGAGACGTGATGAACATGATGAAGGACATGATGAGACGTGATGAAGGACATGATGAAGGACATGATGAGACATGATGAACATGATGAGACATGATGAAGAACATGAAGGACATGATGAGACATGATGAACATGATGAAGGACATGATGAAGAACATGATGAACATGATGAAGGACATGATGAACATGATGAGACATGATGAACATGATGAAGGACATGATGAACATGATGAGACATGATGAAGGACATGATGAACATGATGAGACATGATGAGACATGATGAAGGACATGATGAAGAACATGATGAGACATGATGAGACGTGATGAACATGATGAAGAACATGATGAAGGACATGATGAAGGACATGATGAACATGATGAGACATGATGAACATGATGAAGGACATGATGAAGAACATGATGAAGAACATGATGAACATGATGAAGGACATGATGAAGAACATGATGAAGGACATGATGAACATGATGAAGGACATGATGAGACGTGATGAACATGATGAAGGACATGATGAAGGACATGATGAACATGATGAAGAACATGATGAGACGTGATGAAGGACATGATGAAGGACATGATGAAGAACATGAAGGACATGATGAACATGAAGGACATGATGAGACATGATGAAGGACATGATGAAGAACATGATGAAGGACATGATGAAGAACATGATGAGACGTGATGAGACATGATGAAGGACATGATGAAGAACATGAAGGACATGATGAGACATGATGAACATGATGAACATGAAGGACATGATGAGACATGATGAAGGACATGATGAGACATGAGACGTGATGAGACATGATGAAGGACATGATGAACATGAAGGACATGATGAGACATGATGAAGGACATGATGAGACATGATGAACATGAAGGACATGATGAGACATGATGAACATGATGAGACATGATGAGACATGATGAAGGACATGATGAACATGATGAAGGACATGATGAGACATGATGATGAACATGATGAACATGATGAAGGACATGATGAAGGACATGATGAACATGAAGGACATGATGAGACATGATGAACATGATGAAGGACATGATGAACATGATGAAGGACATGATGAACATGATGATGAACATGATGAACATGATGAAGGACATGATGAACATGATGAAGGACATGATGAACATGATGAAGGACATGATGAACATGATGAAGGACATGATGAGACGTGATGAACATGATGAAGAACATGATGAAGGACATGATGAACATGATGAAGAACATGATGAACATGATGAAGGACATGATGAACATGAAGGACATGATGAGACATGATGAACATGATGAAGGACATGATGAACATGATGAAGGACATGATGAACATGATGAGACATGATGAGACATGATGAAGGACATGATGAAGAACATGATGAGACATGATGAGACGTGATGAACATGATGAAGAACATGATGAAGGACATGATGAAGGACATGATGAACATGAAGGACATGATGAGACATGATGAACATGATGAAGGACATGATGAACATGATGAGACATGATGAAGGACATGATGAACATGATGAGACATGATGAGACATGATGAACATGATGAGACATGATGAACATGATGAAGGACATGATGAACATGATGAAGGACATGATGAAGAACATGATGAGACATGATGAGACGTGATGAACATGATGAGACATGATGAACATGATGAAGGACATGATGAACATGATGAAGGACATGATGAAGAACATGATGAGACATGATGAGAATGATGAGACATGATGAACATGATGAACATGATGAGACATGATGAGACATGATGAGACATGATGAGACATGATGAACATGATGAAGGACATGATGAACATGATGAGACATGATGAAGAACATGATGAAGGACATGATGAGACATGATGAGACATGATGAGACATGATGAACATGATGAACATGATGAGACATGATGAAGGACATGATGAAGGACATGATGAACATGATGAGACATGATGAAGAACATGATGAAGGACATGATGAGACGTGATGAACATGATGAGACATGATGAAGGACATGATGAGTGATGAACATGATGAGACATGATGAAGGACATGATGAACATGATGAAGGACATGATGAACATGATGAAGAACATGATGAAGGACATGATGAAGAACATGATGAGACATGATGAGACATGATGAGAATGATGAGACATGATGAGACATGATGAGACATGATGAAGAACATGATGAAGGACATGATGAAGGACATGATGAAGAACATGATGAGACATGATGAGACATGATGAGAATGATGAGACATGATGAGACATGATGAGACATGATGAAGAACATGATGAAGGACATGATGAGACGTGATGAAGGACATGATGAACATGATGAGACATGATGAAGAACATGATGAAGGACATGATGAGACGTGATGAGACATGATGAAGGACATGATGAGACGTGATGAACATGATGAGACATGATGAAGGACATGATGAGTGATGAACATGATGAGACATGATGAAGGACATGATGAACATGATGAAGGACATGATGAACATGATGAAGGACATGATGAACATGATGAAGAACATGATGAAGGACATGATGAGACATGATGAAGGACATGATGAACATGATGAAGAACATGATGAAGGACATGATGAACATGATGAGACATGATGAAGGACATGATGAAGAACATGATGAGACATGATGAAGGACATGATGAACATGTTGAAGAACATGATGAAGGACATGATGAACATGATGAGACATGATGAAGGACATGATGAGACGTGATGAACATGAGACATGATGAAGAACATGATGAAGAACATGATGAAGGACATGATGAACATGATGAAGAACATGATGAAGGACATGATGAAGAACATGATGAAGGACATGATGAACATGATGAGACATGATGAAGGACATGATGAACATGAAGGACATGATGAGACATGATGAAGGACATGATGAACATGATGAAGAACATGATGAAGGACATGATGAACATGATGAAGGACATGATGAGACATGATGAAGGACATGATGAACATGATGAAGAACATGATGAAGGACATGATGAACATGATGAAGGACATGATGAAGGACATGATGAAGGACATGATGAGACATGATGAAGGACATGATGAACATGATGAGACATGATGAAGGACATGATGAACATGATGAAGGACATGATGAGACATGATGAAGGACATGATGAGACATGATGAAGGACATGATGAACATGATGAGACATGATGAAGGACATGATGAACATGATGAAGGACATGATGAACATGATGAAGAACATGATGAACATGATGAAGGACATGATGAGACATGATGAAGGACATGATGAGACATGATGAAGGACATGATGAACATGATGAAGGACATGATGAGACATGATGAAGGACATGATGAGACATGATGAAGGACATGATGAACATGATGAGACATGATGAAGGACATGATGAACATGATGAAGGACATGATGAACATGATGAAGAACATGATGAACATGATGAAGGACATGATGAGACATGATGAAGGACATGATGAGACATGATGAAGGACATGATGAACATGATGAAGGACATGATGAAGAACATGATGAACATGATGAAGGACATGATGAACATGATGAAGAACATGATGAACATGATGAAGGACATGATGAAGAACATGATGAACATCATGATGAAGAACATGATGAACATGATGAAGGACATGATGAAGGACATGATGAAGAACATGAAGGACATGATGAAGGACATGATGAAGGACATGATGAAGGACATGATGAACATGATGAAGGACATGATGAAGGACATGATGAGACATGATGAATATGATGAAGGACATGATGAACATGATGAAGGACATGATGAAGGACATGATGAACATGATGAAGGACATGATGAAGGACATGATGAGACATGATGAAGGACATGATGAATATGATGAAGGACATGATGAACATGATGAAGGACATGATGAACATGATGAAGGACATGATGAACATGATGAAGGACATGATGAGACATGATGAAGGACATGATGAACATGATGAAGGACATGATGAACATGATGAAGGACATGATGAACATGATGAAGGACATGATGAGACATGAAGAACATGATGAAGGACATGATGAGACGTGATGAACATGATGAAGGACATGATGAACATGAAGGACATGAAGAACATGATGAAGGACATGATGAACATGATGAAGGACATGATGAGACATGAAGAACATGATGAAGGACATGATGAACATGAAGGACATGATGAACATGATGAAGGACATGATGAGACATGATGATGAACATGATGAAGGACATGAACATGATGAAGGACATGATGAGACATGATGAAGAACATGAGGCTCAACTCCTGGGTTGATGAGATCATTTTAAATGGATTTCATTGGTTGAGTATTAATGCTGCATTCAGGAACAGCCCGAAAAAACAACTTTCTGACCGGGAAGAATTCAGATAAACTAAAGTCAGCGAAAACTGTTTTTCCTGTGATCTGATTGGTCCACAGTTACAGAGGCCTGAGGACTCTTTTCCTGTGATCTGATTGGTCCACAGTCACAGAGGCCTGAGGACTCTTTTCCTGTGATCTGATTGGTCCACAGTCACAGAGGCCTGAGGACTGTTTTCCTGTGTTCTGATTGGTCCACAGTCACAGAGGCCTGAGGACTGTTTTCCTGTGTTCTGATTGGTCCACAGTCACAGAGGCCTGAGGACTGTTTTCCTGTGTTCTGATTGGTCCACAGTCACAGAGGCCTGAGGACTGTTTTCCTGTGTTCTGATTGGTCCACAGTCACAGAGGCCTGAGGACTGTTTTCCTGTGTTCTGATTGGTCCACAGTCATAGAGGCCTGAGGACTGTTTTCCTGTGATCTGATTGGTCCACAGTCACGGGGACAAAGCTCAACAGGTCAAACTCTGACGTCTGTTTGTTTTCGACGTTGTCCGGCTCACTAACGTTTGCCTCGACTGAACCTCACGGCCGCCTGTCGGCCAATCAGCAGCCTCCGCTGAGACGATGATGATGATGAAGATGATGACCTGTAAAACCTTTGCTGTTGTGTTTGACATGAAGCTTCAGCTGCTTTTCTTTTGTAGATTTATTGAGTTTTGCTTCTGGAACTATACATAATGACTTATATATATATAATTCTTTTGATATTTATATACGTTTCTTGATATTCCATAATTTTACTTTGATGTAACTTTAAGAAACACACACGCACACACTTTCTGGTCACATGACATCTATTCATCTGTCCATCCGGGGAGAGGGATCCTCCTCTGTTGCTCTCCTGAAGGTTTCTTCACTTTTTTCCCTGTCAAAGGTTATTTTTGGGGAGTTTTTCCTGATCTGATGTGAGGTCAAAGGTCAGGGATGTCGTATGTGTACAGATTGTAAAGCCCTCTGAGGGGAGGTTGTGATATTGGGCTATATAAAATAAACTGAACTGAATTGAACTAGTATTCTAATAACTACTATTATATTAATTATTATTTTATTAATAATAATCATCAGTTTGTTCACAAACGTAAACATCTGGAGTCTCAAAATATGTGAATGATGAATGAATATAACATTTATTTATTTATCTTTAGAGATCTACTCAGAACCTACCTCTAGAGATCTTCCTTTAGAGATCTACTCAGAACCTACCTCTAGAGATCTTCTTTAGAGATCTACTCAGAACCTACCTCTAGAGATCTTCCTTTAGAGAAGAGATCTACTCCGAACCTACATCTAGAGATCTTCTTTAGAGATCTACTCAGAACCTACCTATAGAGATCTTCCTTTAGAGATCTACTCAGAACCTACCTCTAGATATCTTCCTTTAGAGAAGAGATCTACTCAGAACCTACCTCTAGAGATCTTCCTTTAGAGATCTACTCAGAACCTACCTCTAGAGATCTTCCTTTAGAGAATAGATCAACTCAGAACCTACCTCTAGAGATCTTCCTTTAGAGATCTACTCAGAACCTACCTCTAGAGATCTTCTTTAGAGATCTACTCAGAACCTACCTCTAGAGATCTTCCTTTAGAGAATAGATCTACTCAGAACCTACCTCTAGAGATCTTTCTTTAGAGATCTACTCAGAACCTACCTCTAGAGATCTTCCTTTAGAGAATAGATCTACTCAGAACCTACCTCTAGAGATCTTTCTTTAGAGATCTACTCAGAACCTACCTCTAGAGATCTTCTTTAGAGATCTACTCAGAACCTACCTCTAGAGATCTTCCTGTAGAGATCTACTCAGAACCTACCTCTAGAGATATTCTTTAGAAATCTACTCAGAACCTACCTATAGAGATCTTCCTGTAGAGATCTACTCAGAACCTACCTCTAGAGATATTCTTTAGAAATCTACTCAGAACCTACCTCTAGAGATCTTCTATAGAGATCTACTCAGAACCTACCTCTAGAGATCTTCCTTTAGAGAAGAGATCTACTCAGAACCTACCTCTAGAGATCTTCCTTTAGAGATCTACTCAGAACCTACCTCTAGAGATCTTCCTTTAGAGATCTACTCAGAGCCTACCTCTAGAGATCTTCCTTTAGAGAAGAGATCTACTCAGAACCTACCTCTAGAGATCTTCTTTAGAAATCTACTCAGAACCTACCTCTAGAGATCTTCTTTAGAGATCTACTCAGAACCTACCTCTAGAGATCTTCCTTTAGAGAATAGATCAACTCAGAACCTACCTCTAGAGATCTTCCTTTAGAGAAGAGATCTACTCAGAACCTACCGCTAGAGATCTTCCTTTAGAGATCTACTCAGAACCTACCTCTAGAGATCTTCCTTTAGAGAATAGATCAACTCAGAACCTACCTCTAGAGATCTTCCTTTAGAGATCTACTCAGAACCTACCTCTCGAGATCTTCTTTAGAGATCTACTCAGAACCTACCTCTAGAGATCTTCCTTTAGAGATCTACTCAGAACCTACCTCTAGAGATATTCTTTAGAAATCTACTCAGAACCTACCTATAGAGATCTTCCTGTAGAGATCTACTCAGAACCTACCTCTAGAGATATTCTTTAGAAATCTACTCAGAACCTACCTCTAGAGATCTTCTATAGAGATCTACTCAGAACCTACCTCTAGAGATCTTCCTTTAGAGAAGAGATCTACTCAGAACCTACCTCTAGAGATCTTCCTTTAGAGATCTACTCAGAACCTACCTCTAGAGATCTTCCTTTAGAGATCTACTCAGAGCCTACCTCTAGAGATCTTCCTTTAGAGAAGAGATCTACTCAGAACCTACCTCTAGAGATCTTCTTTAGAAATCTACTCAGAACCTACCTCTAGAGATCTTCTTTAGAGATCTACTCAGAACCTACCTCTAGAGATCTTCCTTTAGAGAATAGATCAACTCAGAACCTACCTCTAGAGATCTTCCTTTAGAGAAGAGATCTACTCAGAACCTACCGCTAGAGATCTTCCTTTAGAGATCTACTCAGAACCTACCTCTAGAGATCTTCCTTTAGAGAAGAGATCTACTCCGAACCTACATCTAGAGATCTTCTTTAGAGATCTACTCAGAACCTACCTATAGAGATCTTCCTTTAGAGATCTACTCAGAACCTACCTCTAGATATCTTCCTTTAGAGAAGAGATCTACTCAGAACCTACCTCTAGAGATCTTCCTTTAGAGATCTACTCAGAACCTACCTCTAGAGATCTTCCTTTAGAGAATAGATCAACTCAGAACCTACCTCTAGAGATCTTCCTTTAGAGATCTACTCAGAACCTACCTCTAGAGATCTTCTTTAGAGATCTACTCAGAACCTACCTCTAGAGATCTTCCTTTAGAGAATAGATCTACTCAGAACCTACCTCTAGAGATCTTTCTTTAGAGATCTACTCAGAACCTACCTCTAGAGATCTTCCTTTAGAGAATAGATCTACTCAGAACCTACCTCTAGAGATCTTTCTTTAGAGATCTACTCAGAACCTACCTCTAGAGATCTTCTTTAGAGATCTACTCAGAACCTACCTCTAGAGATCTTCCTGTAGAGATCTACTCAGAACCTACCTCTAGAGATATTCTTTAGAAATCTACTCAGAACCTACCTATAGAGATCTTCCTGTAGAGATCTACTCAGAACCTACCTCTAGAGATATTCTTTAGAAATCTACTCAGAACCTACCTCTAGAGATCTTCTATAGAGATCTACTCAGAACCTACCTCTAGAGATCTTCCTTTAGAGAAGAGATCTACTCAGAACCTACCTCTAGAGATCTTCCTTTAGAGATCTACTCAGAACCTACCTCTAGAGATCTTCCTTTAGAGATCTACTCAGAGCCTACCTCTAGAGATCTTCCTTTAGAGAAGAGATCTACTCAGAACCTACCTCTAGAGATCTTCTTTAGAAATCTACTCAGAACCTACCTCTAGAGATCTTCTTTAGAGATCTACTCAGAACCTACCTCTAGAGATCTTCCTTTAGAGAATAGATCAACTCAGAACCTACCTCTAGAGATCTTCCTTTAGAGAAGAGATCTACTCAGAACCTACCGCTAGAGATCTTCCTTTAGAGATCTACTCAGAACCTACCTCTAGAGATCTTCCTTTAGAGAATAGATCAACTCAGAACCTACCTCTAGAGATCTTCCTTTAGAGATCTACTCAGAACCTACCTCTCGAGATCTTCTTTAGAGATCTACTCAGAACCTACCTCTAGAGATCTTCCTTTAGAGATCTACTCAGAACCTACCTCTAGAGATATTCTTTAGAAATCTACTCAGAACCTACCTATAGAGATCTTCCTGTAGAGATCTACTCAGAACCTACCTCTAGAGATATTCTTTAGAAATCTACTCAGAACCTACCTCTAGAGATCTTCTATAGAGATCTACTCAGAACCTACCTCTAGAGATCTTCCTTTAGAGAAGAGATCTACTCAGAACCTACCTCTAGAGATCTTCCTTTAGAGATCTACTCAGAACCTACCTCTAGAGATCTTCCTTTAGAGATCTACTCAGAGCCTACCTCTAGAGATCTTCCTTTAGAGAAGAGATCTACTCAGAACCTACCTCTAGAGATCTTCTTTAGAAATCTACTCAGAACCTACCTCTAGAGATCTTCTTTAGAGATCTACTCAGAACCTACCTCTAGAGATCTTCCTTTAGAGAATAGATCAACTCAGAACCTACCTCTAGAGATCTTCCTTTAGAGAAGAGATCTACTCAGAACCTACCGCTAGAGATCTTCCTTTAGAGATCTACTCAGAACCTACCTCTAGAGATCTTCCTTTAGAGAATAGATCAACTCAGAACCTACCTCTAGAGATCTTCCTTTAGAGATCTACTCAGAACCTACCTCTCGAGATCTTCTTTAGAGATCTACTCAGAACCTACCTCTAGAGATCTTCCTTTAGAGATCTACTCAGAACCTACCTCTCGAGATCTTCTTTAGAGATCTACTCAGAACCTACCTCTAGAGATCTTCCTTTAGAGAAGAGATCTACTCAGAACCTACTTCTAGAGATCTTCCTTTAGGGATCTACTCAGAACCTACCTCTAGAGATCTTCCTTTAGAGATCTACTCAGAACCTACCTCTAGAGATCTTTGTTTAGAGATCTACTCAGAACCTACCTCTAGAGATCTTCCTTTAGAGAAGAGATCTACTCAGAACCTACCTCTAGAGATCTTCCTTTAGAGATCTACTCAGAACCTACCTCTAGAGATCTTCCTTTAGAGAAGAGATCTACTCAGAACCTACCTCTAGAGATCTTCCTTTAGAGAAGAGATCTACTCAGAACCTACTTCTAGAGATCTTCCTTTAGAGATCTACTCAGAACCTACCTCTAGAGATCTTCCTTTAAAGATCTACTCAGAACCTACCTCTAGAGATCTTCCTTTAGAGAAGAGATCTACTCAGAACCTACCTCTAGAGATCTTCCTTTAGAGAAGAGATCTACTCAGAACCTACCTCTTGAGATCTTCTTTAGAGATCTACTCAGAACCTACCTCTAGAGATCTTCCTTTAGAGATCTACTCAGAACCTACCTCTAGAGATCTTCCTTTAGAGATCTACTCAGACATCTTTTTTAGAGATCTTGTGGCATCCCTCCTTCAGGTCTACCTGCTAATGCCATTCGACCTCTACAGCTCATCCAGAATGCAGCTGCTCGACTGGTCTTTAACCTCCTAAATTTACCCACAATCCTCCGCTCCTCCGTGACCTTCACTGGTTACCGGGACATGGTCTAACCTCACACCAGGACATGGTCTAACCTCACACCAGGACATGGTCTAACCTCACACCCAGGACATGGTCTAACCTCACACCAGGACATGGTCTAACCTCACATCCAGGACATGGTCTAACCTCACACCCAGGACATGGTCTAACCTCACATCCAGGACATGGTCTAACCTCACACCCAGGACATGGTCTAACCTCACACCCAGGACATGGTCTAACCTCACACCCAGGACATGGTCTAACCTCACACCCAGGACATGGTCTAACCTCACACCAGGACATGGTCTAACCTCACACCCAGGACATGGTCTAACCTCACACCAGGACATGGTCTAACCTCACACCAGGACATGGTCTAACCTCACACCAGGACATGGTCTAACCTCACACCCAGGACATGGTCTAACCTCACACCAGGACATGGTCTAACCTCACACCCCACCTCGTTCACTTCACTCGGCTTCGGCCAATCGGCTTGTAGCTCCTTCACTTCGAGCTAAACACTCAACAAAGTCACGACTGTTTGCTGTGCTGGCTCCTCATTGGTGGAACGAGCTCCCCATTGACATCAGGACAGGAAGTCTCTACAGACTAAAAACACATCTTAGTGACTACACCTTGAATAGGGAAGGTAGAGCCGTAGTAGCACTTTAGTAGCACTTAAATGTCTCTTACTGATAGCACTTTGTAGTTTAACACTTTAGTAACACTTAAATGTCTCTTACTGATAGCACTTTGTAGTTTAACTTTATTGAAGAAATTGTACTTTCTTGATTCTTGTTGTTCTGAGTTTGGACTCATGGTTTAATGCACTTATTGTAAGTCGCTTTGGATAAAAGCGTCAGCTAAATGACATGAAATGTAATGTAATGTTCTGTAGTGATCCTTCCTCAGCTGCTCTTTTGTGACATATTTTCTTCAAAGTGTCTCGTCTTGATTCTGTAAGGTCCTCAAGCATCAAGTAGAAACCCGTCTGGTTCTGATAAAGAGAACCCTGTTGGAGGTCCAGCATCTACAGTCAGCTGCTCCATAGAACCGGGGTTATAATAGTGACTATTGGTAGATTAAACAATAAGTTAACCAAAAGGGAAATTAATGTGAAACTGTTTTTAGGATGAAAGATCTGAAGACAAAACAAGACTTTTAAAGACGTGAAAACATTTTATAGACAACACAATAAATCAATAGTATTGATCAGTTCTATCAGACTGAGCTGAGCAGCGTCTCCAGGTTTGAATGCAGTTTGTGGACGTTAACAAAAAAGTACAAGTACTTACTGCAGAGTACTACAGCACGTACTAGTACTTTAAGAGTACCTCAAGGACTTCCTGTTAGTTCCTCAGGTGACTGCACGGCCCCATGGTTCCTGTGGGAGCAGTGCATGCTGGGAGTAGTCCCACGGGGCATCTACACGTTGTAGCTGTAGTCCGTCAGGTAGTCCTTTAGTCTGATGGGGAGTGGCAGGTCCTGGACCCGCCGAGTCCTCTGGTTGATGGCGATGCGACAGAGATGCTGCAGCGGCGGTGTGGCCGTGTACACCGGCCTGGTGAGCAGCAGCTGCACCACGCCGTTGGACGGGGCCGCCGAGGGACGGGGATCCAACGGCGTCTGGTCTCCGGTCCGGGACAGATGGACGTAGTGCTCCACCAGGTGGACCACGCTGTCGAACTGCTTCAGTTTGGGCTTCACCAGGACCACCGAGTCCAGCTTAAACTTCCCGTGTTTGTACTCGATCCGCAGGTTGGTGGGACCGGCCGACGTCATGGCCGAGATAGTGAACAGGAAGTCTGTCTGGGAGCTGTCCCGCACCAGGAACGTGCCCTCAGACGTGTCCTGCAGGATCTCTTTGGCCTCAGTAGCCGTCAGACCGCCCCAGTACCAGCCTGAGGACACAGAGAAGGACAGGGAGACACATGTGAGACACAAACAAATACAATAGACACAGAAACAAACAAATACAAGAGACACAGAAACAAACAAATACAAGAGACACAGAGAGACAAACAAATACAAGACACAGAAACAAATACAAGAGACACAGAAACAAACAAATACAAGAGACACAGAAACAAACAAATACAAGAGACACAGAAACAAATACAAGAGACACAGAAACAAACAAATACAAGAGACAGAGAGGGACAAACAAATACAAGAGACACAAACAAATACAAGAGACACAGAAACAAACAAATACAAGAGACAGAGAGGGACAAACAAATACAAGAGACACAAACAAATACAAGAGACACAAAGAGACAAACAAATACAAGAGACACAGAAACAAACAAATACAAGAGACACAAACACATACAAGAGACACAGAGGGACAAACAAATACAAGAGACACAAACAAATAGATAGATACTTTATTGATCCCCAGGGGGAAATTGGTAACAACACAGAGTAAAATATTAAGTATGAAATGCTGGCCATTCCACAGGTCTGGGGAAGTGGCTGACACCGCTGTAGCTAATTATTGTCAACTCGGGTGCATAACCAGGTAGGGTCTTTAAGACTCTGAGGATAAAGACCTAGGAGTCTTTGGTTGGAGTCAAGACTCTGAGGATAAAGACCTAGGAGTCTTTGGTTGGAGTCAAGACTCTGAGGATAAAGACCTAGGAGTCTTTGGTTGGAGTCAAGACTCTGAGGATAAAGACCTAGGAGTCTTAAGTTGGAGTCAAGACTCTGAGGATAAAGACCTAGGAGTCTTTGGTTGGAGTCAAGACTCGGAGGATAAAGACCTAGGAGTCTTTGGTTGGAGTCAAGACTTGGAGGATAAAGACCTAGGAGTCTTTGGTTGGAGTCAAGACTCGGAGGATAAAGACCTAGGAGTCTTAAGTTGGAGTCAAGACTCGGAGGATAAAGACCTAGGAGTCTTTGGTTGGAGTCAAGACTCTGAGGATAAAGACCCAGGAGTCTTAAGTTGGAGTCAAGACTCGGAGGATAAAGACCCAGGAGTCTTAAGTTGGAGTCAAGACTCTGAGGATAAAGACCTAGGAGTCTTAAGTTGGAGTCAAGACTCGGAGGATAAAGACCCAGGAGTCTTAAGTTGGAGTCAAGACTCTGAGGATAAAGACCTAGGAGTCTTTGGTTGGAGTCAAGGCTCGGAGGATAAAGACCCAGGAGTCTTTTCATGGAGTCAAGGCTCGGAGGATAAAGGCTGGCTCTCACTGAGACTTGGATCACACCAGACAACACATCTACCCCTGCTGCTCTCTCCTCTGCCTTCTCTTTCAGCCACACATCCAGATCCACTGGTCGGGTTGGTACAGGTTTACCAAGTCTCCTCCTATCTCCACAGTAACAACCTTCTTAACCCTCACCAGTCTGGATTCAAGGCCGGCCACAGAGACTGCCCTCCTTGCTGTCTCTGAGCAGCTTCACACTACTAGAGCAGCCTGTCTCTCCTCTGTCCTTATCCTTCTAGACCTTTCCGCTGCCTTTGACACAGTGAACCACCAGATCCTCATGTCCTCCCTCCAGGACCTGGTATCTCAGGCACTACGCTCCCTCTTCTCATCCTACCTCACCGACCGCTCTTACCGGGTAACCTGGAGAGGATCTGTGTCTGAGCCTTGTCCTCTGACTACTGGGGTCCCTCAGGGTTCAGTCCTTGGTCCTCTTCTCTTCTCTCTGTACACCAACTCTCTTGGCTCTGTCATTCCCTCCCATGGCTTCTCCTACCACAGCTATGCTGACGACACCCAACTGATCCTCTCGTTTCCCCAATCTGAAACACAGGTAGCAGCACAAATCTCTGCCTGTCTGACTGACATCTCTCAGTGGATGTCTGATTGACATCTCTCAGTGGATGTCTGACTGACATCTCTCAGTGGATGTCTGACTGACATCTCTCAGTGGATGTCTGATTGACATCTCTCAGTGGATGTCTGACTGACATCTCTCAGTGGATGTCTGATTGACATCTCTCAGTGGATGTCTGACTGACATCTCTCAGTGGATGTCTGACCGACATCTCTCAGTGGATGTCTGACCGACATCTCTCAGTGGATGTCTGACTGACATCTCTCAGTGGATGTCTGACTGACATCTCTCAGTGGATGTCTGATTGACATCTCTCAGTGGATGTCTGACTGACATCTCTCAGTGGATGTCTGACTGACATCTCTCAGTGGATGTCTGACTGACATCTCTCAGTGGATGTCTGATTGACATCTCTCAGTGGATGTCCGCTCACCACCTGAAAATTAACCCAGACAAGACTGAACTTCTCCTCCTTCCAGGAAAAGGATCTCCCACCCACGACCTGACTATTAACTTCAACAACTCAGTGTTGGCCCCGACTGCCAGGAACCTCGTGTGACACCTGTCAGTCAACTCTCCCTGACTGCCAACATTACCGCAATAACACGCTCCTGTAGGTACATGCTGTACAACATCAGGAGAATACGACCTCTTCTCACTCAGAAGGCGACACAGGTTCTGGTCCAGGTCCTGATCATCTCACAGCTAGACTATTGCAACTCCCTCCTGGCAGGTCTACCTGCTAATGCCATTCGACCGCTACAGCTCATCCAGAATGCAGCTGCTCGACTGGTCTTCAACCTCCCGAAATTCACCCACAATCCTCTGCTCCTCCGTGACCTTCACTGGTTACCAACATTGGTACTTGCGTACCGTGCTGCGAACAGATCGGGTCCGTTCTACATCCAGGACATGGTCTGACCTTACCCCCCAGCCCGTTCACTTCGCTCGGCTTCTACCAATCGACTTGTGACTCCTTCACTTCGAGCTAAACACTCAACAAAGTCAAGACTGTTTGCTGTCCTGACTCCTCATTGGTGGGACGAGCTCCAGGACACCAGAAAGTCTCTACATCTTCCGCCCGAAACTAAAAACACAATTTTTCCGACAAAACTTTTAATAAAAACAGATTAGCACTTCAGTGCCACTTAAATGGTATTTTTGTAGTTTGGCTTTCTTGAAGAAACGTTACTTTCTTGATTCTTGTTGTTCTGAGTTTGGACTCTTGGTTGAATTCACTTATTGTAAGTCGCTTTGGATAAAAGCGTCAGCTAAATGACATGAAATGTAATATAATATAATGTATTTAATGTAATGTAATGTAATGTAATGTATTTAATGTAATGTAATGTATTTAATGTAATGTATGTAATGTAATGTATGTAAAGTAATGTATTTAATGTAATGTATTTAATGTAATGTATTTAATGTATGTAATGTATGTAATGTAATGTATTTAATGTAATGTATGTAATGTAATGTATGTAATGTAATGTAATGTATTTAATGTAATGTATGTAATGTAATGTATTTAATGTAATGTAATGTATTTAATGTAATGTATTTAATGTAATGTATTCAATGTAATGTAATGTAATGTATTTAATGTAATGTATGTAATGTAATGTATTTAATGTAATGTAATGTATTTAATGTAATGTATTTAATGTAATGTAATGTATTTAATGTAATGTATGTAATGTAATGTATTTAATGTAATGTAATGTATTTAATGTAATGTATTTAATGTAATGTAATGTAATGTAATGTATGTAAAGTAATGTATTTAATGTAATGTAATGTATTTAATGTAATGTAATGTAATGTATGTAAAGTAATGTATTTAATGTAATGTATTTAATGTAATGTATGTAAAGTAATGTATTTAATGTAATGTATGTAATGTAATGTATTTAATGTAAAGTAATGTATTTAATGTAATGTATTTAATGTAATGTAATGTATGTAAAGTAATGTATTTAATGTAATGTATTTAATGTAATGTATGTAAAGTAATGTATTTAATGTAATGTATTTAATGTAATGTAATGTATGTAAGTAATGTATTTAATGTAATGTATTTAATGTAATGTAATGTATTTAATGTAATGTATTTAATGTAATGTATTTAATGTAATGTAATGTATGTAAAGTAATGTATTTAATGTAATGTATTTAATGTAATGTATGTAATGTATTTAATGTAATGTAATGTAATGTATGTAAAGTAATGTATTTAATGTAAAGTAATGTATTTAATGTAATGTATTTAATGTAATGTAATGTATTTAATGTAATGTATTTAATGTAATGTATGTAATGTATTTAATGTAATGTATTTAATGTAATGTAATGTATGTAAAGTAATGTATTTAATGTAATGTATTTAATGTAATGTAATGTATGTAATGTATTTAATGTAATGTAATGTATGTAATGTATTTAATGTAATGTATTTAATGTAATGTAATGTATGTAAAGTAATGTATTTAATGTAAAGTAATGTATTTAATGTAATGTATTTAATGTAATGTAATGTATGTAATGTATTTAATGTAATGTATTTAATTTAATGTAATGTATTTAATGTAATGTATGTAATGTAATGTAATGTAAAGTAATGTATTTAATGTAATGTATTTAATGTAATGTATGTAATGTATTTAATGTAATGTATTTAATGTAATGTAATGTAATGTATGTAAAGTAATGTATTTAATGTAAAGTAATGTATGTAAAGTAATGTATTTAATGTAATGTAATGTATTTAATGTAATGTATTTAATGTAATGTATGTAATGTATTTAATGTAATGTATTTAATGTAATGTAATGTAATGTATGTAAAGTAATGTATTTAATGTAATGTATTTAATGTAATGTAATGTATGTAAAGTAATGTATTTAATGTAATGTATTTAATGTAATGTAATGTATGTAATGTATTTAATGTAATGTATTTAATGTAATGTAATGTAATGTATGTAAAGTAATGTATTTAATGTAAAGTAATGTATTTAATGTAATGTATTTAATGTAATGTAATGTATGTAATGTATTTAATGTAATGTATTTAATTTAATGTAATGTATTTAATGTAATGTAATGTATGTAATGTAATGTAAAGTAATGTATTTAATTTAATGTAATGTATTTAATGTAATGTAATGTATGTAATGTAATGTATGTAATGTATTTAATGTAATGTAATGTATGTAATGTATGTAATGTAATGTAATGTAATGTATTTAATGTAATGTATGTAATGTAATGTAAAGTAATGTATTTAATGTAATGTAATGTATGTAATGTATGTAATGTAATGTAAAGTAATGTATGTAATGTAAAGTAATGTATTTAATGTAAAGTAATGTATTTAATGTAATGTATGTAATGTAATGTATTTAATGTAATGTATGTAATGTAATGTATGTAATGTATGTAATGTAAAGTAATGTATTTAATGTAATGTAATGTAATGTATGTAATGTAATGTATGTAATGTAATGTAATGTAAAGTAATGTAATGTATTTAATGTAATGTAATGTTCTGTAGTGATCCTTCCTCAGCTGCTCTTTTGTGACATATTTTCTTCAAAGTGTCTCGTCTTGATTCTGTAAGGTCCTCAAGCATCCAGTAGATGTGATTTGTGATATTGAGCTATACAAAATAAACAGAATTGAAAAATTGAATTGAATAATACAAGAGACACAAGGCTGCGTGGACACCGGGTTTCACCTGGCGGCTCAGGGACCGCGTACCTGTGTTCCTCAGGTCCTTCATGGCGGAGGCGATCCGGTCCGTCTCCACAGACCTGGAGTTGTTGTCGGCTCGTCCGTCGCTCTCGATGGCGTCTGTGGGCTCGGTGGACTGGCAGGTCATTGGACTGGGCTGCAGCTTCAGGGTACTGGAGGTCAAGGAATGAAGAAAAGCCACCAAACCGGAGAAATGCTGAACCCATAAATCATGCTTTCTCTTTTAAAATAGACTTATTATTTACTGACATTTTAACAACTAATCCAGAAAAAAAAATGGAAGTTGACAAATGTTTGATCGAATTTGTTGTATGGTGAAAGACTTCTGCATTCTAGACAGATAATCTATTCATCACATATATTACATTTATATTGAATACAAATATAAATAAACAAAAATACTTAATTAATTCATTTGAAAATCAATGTAGAAATGAAGGCGGAGGAGAAATAGGCCCCGCGTCACGTTGACCGATGACGTCACGGACCCACGGTAACGTTACCTGGAGGTGTCGGTGTCGCGGCTAGCTGCTAAACTAGCAGCCCGACATGTCGCTCACATTCACGGGGCTCCGTCCTCCGGACCGGGACGTCCGGTTACCGGACAACCGGAGGTCCCGCCGTCGAAAACCCCCACGAGCCTCAACACGTCAATCACAGTCAGACAAACAAAACAACGATTTATTTCCCGTTTCCCGGAGAGCCGAACGAGCTGCGCGTGTCCCGATCCGGTGTCCGTGCGCCGCCCCCGAACCGACCATCAACACGGGCGGCTTCCAGGAACTTTCCAGGAACACGGTCACGTGGTGCGAGCGCGCGAGCGATTTAAGGTGGTCCGACACGCACACGCACACACACACACGCGCACACACACACACACACATGCACACACACACACACACACAGTTACACGTGCACGTACATGCGCACAGGGGAAAAACTGGAGTTACAGGTTGAATGCGCGTGCTCAGATATGTTTTTGAGAAGTAAACAACAGAAGTCTTTGAAGATTATTGTTTCATACCTATAAATATAAATATACATAAATATACATATACTCCACTTCCGGTATGCAGAGTCGAACTGAAACCAAAAGTCTTTTTTATTTTAAGCATGTTTGTACAGATTTGACCTTAAATTGCTCGAATAGTGAACGCGCCACACAGGAGTCACGTGGCCATAAGAGATATATTACACTTATTGATCTCTGATCAGCATCTGATGTTTACGGAATACCACTTTATGCTTTAATATTATACTCAATAGAAGTACTACATGTACCTCTGAGCTGTAGTACAGTATAAAGTACTACATGTACCTCTGAGATGTAGTACAGTATAAAGTACTACATGTACCTCTGAGGTGTAGTACAGTATAAAGTACTACATGTACCTCTGAGGTGTAGTACAGTATAAAGTACTACATGTACCTCTGAGGTGTAGTACAGTATAAAGTACTACATGTACCTCTGAGATGTAGTACAGTATAAAGTACTACATGTACCTCTGAGGTGTAGTACAGTATAAAGTACAACATGTACCTCTGAGGTGTAGTACAGTATAAAGTACAACATGTACCTCTGAGGTGTAGTACAGTATAAAGTACTACATGTACCTCTGAGGTGTAGTACAGTATAAAGTACATGTACCTCTGAGATGTAGTACAGTATAGAGTACAACATGTACCTCTGAGGTGTAGTACAGTATAAAGTACAACATGTACCTCTGAGGTGTAGTACAGTATAAAGTACTACATGTACCTCTGAGGTGTAGTACAGTATAGAGTACAACATGTACCTCTGAGGTGTAGTACAGTATAAAGTACTACATGTACCTCTGAGGTGTAGTACAGTATAGAGTACAACATGTACCTCTGAGGTGTAGTACAGTATAAAGTACAACATGTACCTCTGAGGTGTAGTACAGTATAGAGTACAACATGTACCTCTGAGATGTAGTACAGTATAAAGTACAACATGTACCTCTGAGGTGTAGTACAGTATAAAGTACTACATGTACCTCTGAGATGTAGTACAGTATAAAGTACTACAGTATTTCTTCACTGTTGTATTAGTACTTTTCCTGAAGTACTTGCTCCACCTGCAGCGTCTCCAGGAGACTACGCTAGGTGACGTCATCTGCAGCGTCTCCAGGAGACTCCGCTAGGTGACGTCATGATGTCGTTCCCTCCGGGCCAGCAGGTGGCGCGAGGCTCCTCTCTGCGCCTTTATGAGGAGCAGAAGAAGACGCTTTGGCGGGTCCTTTGACTGAACGGTAGTTGAAGTTCCGGGTTCTTCTTCTCGGTGAGAGCGTCTGTTTTAGTTTTAGAGCTTCTTGTTTGATCTTTAGAGCTTCTTCTTGTCTTGTTTTAGTTTTAGAGCTTCTTGTTTGATCTTTAGAGCTTCTTCTTGTCTTGTTTTAGTTTTAGAGCTTCTTGTTTGATCTTTAGAGCTTCTTCTTGTCTTGTTTTAGTTTTAGAGCTTCTTGTTTGATCTTTAGAGCTTCTTGTTTGATCTTTAGAGCGTCTGTTTGATCTTTAGAGCTTCTTGTTTGATCTTTAGAGCTTCTTGTTTTAGCTTTAGAGCTTCTTGTTTGATCTTTAGAGCTTCTTGTTTTAGCTTTAGAGCTTCTTGTTTTATCTTTAGAGCTTCTTCTTGTCTTGTTTTAGTTTTAGAGCTTCTTGTTTTATCTTTAGAGCTTCTGTTTGATCTTTAGAGCGTCTGTTTGATCTTTAGATCGTCTGTTTGATCTTTAGAGCGTCTGTTTGATCTTTAGAGCTTCTTGTTTTAGCTTTAGAGCTTCTTGTTTTATCTTTAGAGCTTCTTCTTGTCTTGTTTTAGTTTTAGAGCTTCTTGTTTGATCTTTAGAGCTTCTTGTTTTAGTTTTAGAGTGTCTGTTTGATCTTTAGAGCTTCTGTTTTAGTTTTAGAGCGTCTGTTTGATCTTTAGAGCTTCTTGTTTTAGCTTTAGAGCTTCTGTTTGATCTTTAGAGCTTCTTGTTTTAGTTTTAGAGCTTCTTGTTTGATCTTTAGAGCTTCTTGTTTTAGCTTTAGAGCTTCTGTTTGATCTTTAGAGCTTCTTGTTTTAGTTTTAGAGCTTCTTGTTTTATCTTTAGAGCTTCTTGTTTTATCTTTAGAGCGTCTGTTTGATCTTTAGAGCTTCTTGTTTTAGTTTTAGAGCTTCTTGTTTTATCTTTAGAGCTTCTTGTTTGATCTTTAGAGCGTCTGTTTGATCTTTAGAGCTTCTGTTTGATCTTTAGAGCGTCTGTTTTATCTTTAGAGCGTCTGTTTTATCTTTAGAGCGTCTGTTTGATCTTTATAGCTTCTGTTTGATCTTTAGAGCGTCTGTTTGATCTTTAGAGCTTCTTGTTTTATCTTTATAGCTTCTGTTTGATCTTTAGAGCGTCTGTTTGATCTTTAGAGTGTCTGTTTGATCTTTATAGCTTCTTGTTGTCTTGTTTTAGCTTTAGAGCTTCTGTTTGATCTTTAGAGCGTCTGTTTGATCTTTAGAGCGTCTGTTTGATCTTTATAGCTTCTTGTTGTCTTGTTTTAGCTTTAGAGCTTCTGTTTGATCTTTAGAGCTACTGTTTGATCTTTAGAGCGTCTGTTTGATCTTTAGAGCGTCTTGTTTTATCTTTAGAGCGTCTGTTTGATCTTTATAGCTTCTTGTTGTCTTGTTTTAGCTTTAGAGCTTCTGTTTGATCTTTAGAGCGTCTGTTTGATCTTTAGAGCGTCTGTTTGATCTTTATAGCTTCTTGTTGTCTTGTTTTAGCTTTAGAGCTTCTGTTTGATTTTTAGAGCTTCTGTTTGATCTTTAGAGCTTCTGTTTGATCTTTAGAGCGTCTGTTTGATCTGTATAGCTTCTTGTTGTCTTGTTTTAGCTTTAGAGCTTCTGTTTGATCTTTAGAGCTTCTTGTTTTAGCTTTAGAGCTTCTGTTTGATCTTTAGAGCGTCTGTTTGATCTTTAGAGCTTCTTGTTTGATCTTTAGAGCTTCTTGTTTTATCTTTAGAGCGTCTGTTTGATCTTTAGAGCTTCTTGTTGTCTTGTTTTAGTTTTAGAGCGTCTGTTTGATCTTTAGAGCTTCTGTTTGATCTTTAGAGCTTCTTGTTTTATCTTTAGAGCTTCTTCTTGTCTTGTTTTAGTTTTAGAGCTTCTTGTTTTATCTTTATAGCTTCTTGTTGTCTTGTTTTAGCTTTAGAGCTTCTTGTTTGATCTTTAGAGCTTCTTGTTTTAGCTTTAGAGCGTCTGTTTGATCTTTATAGCTTCTTGTTGTCTTGTTTTAGCTTTAGAGCTTCTGTTTGATCTTTAGAGCGTCTGTTTGATCTTTAGAGCGTCTGTTTGATCTTTATAGCTTCTTGTTGTCTTGTTTTAGCTTTAGAGCTTCTGTTTGATTTTTAGAGCTTCTGTTTGATCTTTAGAGCTTCTGTTTGATCTTTAGAGCGTCTGTTTGATCTGTATAGCTTCTTGTTGTCTTGTTTTAGCTTTAGAGCTTCTGTTTGATCTTTAGAGCTTCTTGTTTTAGCTTTAGAGCTTCTGTTTGATCTTTAGAGCGTCTGTTTGATCTTTAGAGCGTCTGTTTGATCTTTATAGCTTCTTGTTGTCTTGTTTTAGCTTTAGAGCTTCTGTTTGATCTTTAGAGCTACTGTTTGATCTTTAGAGCGTCTGTTTGATCTTTAGAGCGTCTTGTTTTATCTTTAGAGCGTCTGTTTGATCTTTATAGCTTCTTGTTGTCTTGTTTTAGCTTTAGAGCTTCTGTTTGATCTTTAGAGCGTCTGTTTGATCTTTAGAGCGTCTGTTTGATCTTTATAGCTTCTTGTTGTCTTGTTTTAGCTTTAGAGCTTCTGTTTGATTTTTAGAGCTTCTGTTTGATCTTTAGAGCTTCTGTTTGATCTTTAGAGCGTCTGTTTGATCTGTATAGCTTCTTGTTGTCTTGTTTTAGCTTTAGAGCTTCTGTTTGATCTTTAGAGCTTCTTGTTTTAGCTTTAGAGCTTCTGTTTGATCTTTAGAGCGTCTGTTTGATCTTTAGAGCTTCTTGTTTGATCTTTAGAGCTTCTTGTTTTATCTTTAGAGCGTCTGTTTGATCTTTAGAGCTTCTTGTTGTCTTGTTTTAGTTTTAGAGCGTCTGTTTGATCTTTAGAGCTTCTGTTTGATCTTTAGAGCTTCTTGTTTTATCTTTAGAGCTTCTTCTTGTCTTGTTTTAGTTTTAGAGCTTCTTGTTTTATCTTTATAGCTTCTTGTTGTCTTGTTTTAGCTTTAGAGCTTCTTGTTTGATCTTTAGAGCTTCTTGTTTTAGCTTTAGAGCGTCTGTTTGATCTTTATAGCTTCTTGTTGTCTTGTTTTAGCTTTAGAGCTTCTGTTTGATCTTTAGAGCGTCTGTTTGATCTTTAGAGCGTCTGTTTGATCTTTATAGCTTCTTGTTGTCTTGTTTTAGCTTTAGAGCTTCTGTTTGATTTTTAGAGCTTCTGTTTGATCTTTAGAGCTTCTGTTTGATCTTTAGAGCGTCTGTTTGATCTGTATAGCTTCTTGTTGTCTTGTTTTAGCTTTAGAGCTTCTGTTTGATCTTTAGAGCTTCTTGTTTTAGCTTTAGAGCTTCTGTTTGATCTTTAGAGCGTCTGTTTGATCTGTATAGCTTCTTGTTGTCTTGTTTTAGCTTTAGAGCTTCTGTTTGATCTTTAGAGCTTCTTGTTTTAGCTTTAGAGCTTCTGTTTGATCTTTAGAGCGTCTGTTTGATCTTTAGAGCTTCTTGTTTGATCTTTAGAGCTTCTTGTTTTATCTTTAGAGCGTCTGTTTGATCTTTAGAGCTTCTTGTTGTCTTGTTTTAGTTTTAGAGCGTCTGTTTGATCTTTAGAGCTTCTGTTTGATCTTTAGAGCTTCTTGTTTTATCTTTAGAGCTTCTTCTTGTCTTGTTTTAGTTTTAGAGCTTCTTGTTTTATCTTTATAGCTTCTTGTTGTCTTGTTTTAGCTTTAGAGCTTCTTGTTTGATCTTTAGAGCTTCTTGTTTTAGCTTTAGAGCTTCTTGTTTGATCTTTAGAGCTTCTTGTTGTCTTGTTTGATCTTTAGAGCTTCTTGTTTTAGTTTTATAGCTTCTTGTTTGATCTTTAGAGCTTCTTGTTTTAGCTTTAGAGCTTCTTGTTTTAGCTTTAGAGCGTCTTGTTTTAGCTTTAGAGCTTCTTGTTTTAGCTTTAGAGCGTCTGTTTGATCTTTAGAGCTTCTGTTTGATCTTTAGAGTGTCTGTTTGATCTTTAGAGTTTCCTGTTTTATCTTTAGAGCTTCTTGTTGTCTTGTTTTATCTTTAGAGCTTCTTGTTTTAGCTTTAGAGCTTCTTGTTGTCTTGTTTTATCTTTAGAGCTTCTTGTTGTCTTGTTTTAGTTTTAGAGCTTCTTGTTTCTCACACAGTTTTAGAGCTTCTTGTTTCTCACACAGTTTTAGAGCTTCTTGTTTCTCACACAGTTTTAGAGCTTCTTGTTTCTCACACAGCTTTAGAGCTTCTTGTTTCTCACGCAGCTTTAGAGCTTCTTGTTTCTTGTGGGCTTCATCCTGACGTAAACAAGTTTAACTCTGCTCAAGGGCTTGCTTATTGTGAGGTACTTGTACTGTATTTTAATGGTATTCAAAGCTTCACCCGCTACATTTCTGCTGAAAACTGTTTGTGATATGTTTACAAATATACAAAAATAATAATAATACTGTGTACATAAGATGGGGTCATTATAATGTAGTATGCTATATATATATATATATATATATATATATATATATATATATATATATATATATATATATATAGCATATGTGTAGTGTGTGTGTGGACAGTGTACTTGTATTTCTGGTACATTTGCTGCTAGTACTTTTACTGACTTAACATATTGTTATGTGTACTTGTATGTATTAATACTCATTGATTCTGGTTCACAGTGAGACGGTCATGGAGTTCACAGAGAGCAGGTTCCCTCACCTGCTGCAGCCAATCAGAGAGCTCACTAAGAACTGGGAGATCGACGTGGCGTCGGAGCTCAACGACTACCTGGAAGAGGTGAGCCGCTCAGCGGGGTTGGGAAGCTGACACCTGGGGGGTCAAAGCATCCGGAGTAACCAGACTTCTCTGCAGCTGGACACCATGTGCATCACCTTCGATGGCGGGAAGACCCGGCTGAACTTTGCAGAAGCGGCGCTGCTGATCCAGGGCTCCGCCTGCATCTACAGCAAGAAGGTTCTGGTGACGTTCACCTGAAAGCAAGAGGTAAGGTTCAGGTAGGAGCGACTCCCATTGACGCCACGCCGTCTGTTTCAGGTGGAGCTGCTGCACAGCCTGGTCTACCAAACTCTGGAGTACATCAACGACAGGAACAAGAAGTAAGCTCGTCCCCCGGTCTCGGTGTTAGACGGGTTCAGGTGATGGCTTGTTCTGATGTTTGATCCCCACAGACGGAGCAAACAGACGGCCGATTCTCAGGAGGACGAAGCAGCCGGAGCAGCAGGCGACCACAACGCTGAATGTGTGGTGAGGAGCCGTTTATTCTGGTATTTATTAAACCAGAGATATGTTCAGTCGAAACATTTACAAACTGAAACCACATGATCCACATTTATCAACAGGCCAATAGCCTGCTTCCTCTACTGAACTGTTGGGGGTGGGGTAGTAGTGAAAAGGCATTCTGGGTAATGTAGAATATCATTGAGACGACCTGTCTGTCTCCTCCAGTTCACTACGCTCGACATTGATGTCTCCAGGGACCCGATGAAGGCCGACTCCAACACGGTGAGTTCGAGACTAACTCTGTGAACCGTTTGTTCCAGACTAACTCTGTGAACCGTTTGTTCCAGACTAACTCTGTGAACCGTTTGTTCCAGACTAACTCTGTGAACCGTTTGTTCCAGACTAACTCTGTGAACCGTTTGTTCCAGACTAACTCTGCGAACAGTTTGTTCCAGACTAACTCTGCGAACCGTTTGTTCCAGACTAACTCTGGGAACCGTTTGTTCCAGACTAACTCTGTGAACCGTTTGTTCCAGACTAACTCTGTGAACCGTTTGTTCCAGACTAACTCTGCGAACCGTTTGTTCCAGACTAACTCTGCGAACCGTTTGTTCCAGACTAACTCTGCGAACCGTTTGTTCCAGACTAACTCTGCGAACCGTTTGTTCCAGACTAACTCTGTGAACCGTTTGTTCCAGACTAACTCTGGGAACCGTTTGTTCCAGACTAACTCTGTGAACCGTTTGTTCCAGACTAACTCTGCGAACAGTTTGTTCCAGACCAACTCTGCGAACCGTTTGTTCCAGACTAACTCTGCGAACCGTTTGTTCCAGACTAACTCTGCGAACCGTTTGTTCCAGACTAACTCTGTGAACAGTTTGTTCCAGACTAACTCTGTGAACAGTTTGTTCCAGACTAACTCTGTGAACCGTTTGTTCCAGACTAACTCTGTGAACAGTTTGTTCCAGACTAACTCTGTGAACAGTTTGTTCCAGACTAACTCTGTGAACCGTTTGTTCCAGACTAACTCTGTGAACAGTTTGTTCCAGACTAACTCTGTGAACCGTTTGTTCCAGACTAACTCTGTTGTCTGTAGTTCATCTTGATGTGTGACTTCTCTGCTTGACTTCAGACTGTGAGCGTTGCTCCTCTTCCTCCGGAGTCTCTGATTGCTCTTGAAACTACGGAGAAGCAGAAGCTTCCGCTCATCAGGTCAGTTTGTAGAACAAAGTGTGTGAAATTAATCTGTTCTGATATCGTTCACACGTTTTCTTTTTTCCTTTCAGCGTGACGGGCGACGTCCTGTCCAGTCAGAAGGACTTCAGGATCAACCTCTTCGTCCCGGGAGCCGAGGACATGATCCTCCTCACTCTGGGATCCTCCAGGCTTCTGCTGGACCCTGCAGACCCCCTGCAGCAGAGAGGTGCAGCTCTTGGTCCTGGTCCTGGTGCCCGTGACTGGCGCTCACTGGTCTCAATGTGTCTTCTCCGTGCAGGTGAGGAGGCTCCCGCTGAGGCTGCGGTTGCCGGTATGGAAGAGCACGGAGGCGACACCGCGGAGGATTTCCTTCCTTTAGAGGACGACAACATGGAGCAGGACCAGGACCCAGAGGAGCACGTGGACCGACACCAGGTCTCGTTTCATTCTCGGTCCAGTTTGGAGACTTGAGACTCTGAGTCGTTCACTGAAGTCTTTAAAAATGTGTCTCAGGCTCCGAGTGAAGAGCCGATGATCCGAGAGAGACGGCCAGTCAGAGAGACACCGGTGAGGACGGAGGAGACGCCGCCGGCTGTAGGTTATCCGGTTCATGTGGTTCAGGTGAACGTGTGTTCATGTGTTCATGTGTTTCAGGTGAACGTGTGTTCATGTGTTCATGTGGTTCAGGTGAACGTGTGTTCATGTGTTCATGTGTTTCAGGTGAACGTGTGTTCATGTGTTCATGTGGTTCAGGTGAACGTGTGTTCATGTGTTCATGTGTTTCAGGTGAACGTGTGTTCATGTGTTCATGTGGTTCAGGTGAACGTGTGTTCATGTGTTCATGTGTTTCAGGTGAACGTGTGTTCATGTGTTCATGTGTTTCAGGTGAACATGTGTTCATGTGTTTCAGGTGAACATGTGTTCATGTGTTTCAGGTGAACGTGTGTTCATGTGTTTCAGGTGAACGTGTGTTCATGTGTTTCAGGTGAACATGTGTTCATGTGTTCATGTGGTTCAGGTGAACATGTGTTCATGTGTTTCATGTGAACATGTGTTCATGTGTTTCAGGTGAACATGTGTTCATGTGTTCATGTGGTTCAGGTGAACATGTGTTCATGTGTTTCAGGTGAACATGTGTTCATGTGTTTCAGGTGAACATGTGTTCATGTGGTTCATGTGTTCATGTGGTTCAGATGAACATGTGTTCATAATAATAATAATACATTTGTTTTATAAGGCGCCTTTCAAGGCACTCAAGGTCGCCGTACAACATATTTAAAAATCGGACACAATTTAAAAAGCAGCACAGTTAAAAGCAGAACAGTCTGCAGCAGAGCAACCCAGAGGGAACACGTCAGGCATAGGCCTGCCTGAAAAGGTGGGTTTTGAGGTGGGTTTTGAATAAAATGATAGAGTCAATGTTTCTGATGTCAGGGGGGAGGGAGTTCCAGAGGGCTGAAGGCTCTTGACCCCATGGTGGACAGACGAGCTGGGGGGACAGTCAGGTTGATGGAGGAGGCAGACCTGAGAGACCGGGTGGGGATGTTGATTTGGAGGAGGTGAGACAGATATGGAGGGGCGAGGTTGTGGATGGCCTTGAATGCATGGAGGAGGATCTTAAAGTCAATGCGGTGTTTGATGGGGAGCCAGTGGAGTTGTCGTAGAACAGGGGTGATGTTAGAGATGGAAGGGGTCTTGGTGATGATGCGGGCAGCAGTGTTCTGGACCAGTTGGAGTTTATGGAGGAGTTTGTGGGGGAGACCAAAGAGGAGGGAATTACAATAATCCAAGCGGGAGGTGACAAGAGAGTGGACCAGGATTGCGGCGCTGTTGGGTGTGAGTGAAGGGCGGAGGCGGTTGATATTTCGGAGGTGGAAGTAGGCAGACCGGATGGTGGTGTTGATGTGAGTGTGGAATGACGGTGTGCTGTCGAGGACGACACCCAGACTCTTAGCCTGAGGGGAGGGGGAGACCGAGGAGTTGTCTATTGTGAGGGCGAAACTGGGATGCTTGGTGAGAGTGGACTTGGAGCCGATGAGGACAACCTCGGTTTTATTGCTGTTCAATTTGAGGAAGTTTGAGGTGAACCAGTTTTTTATTTCCTGTAAACAGGCACAGAGGGAGGGGGGCGGGGAAGTGGAAGAGGGTTTGGAGGAAACATAGAGCTGGGTGTCGTCCGCGTAACAGTGGAATTGAATATTATGTTTGCGGAAAATGAGTCCAAGTGGGAGGAGGTAGAAAATAAACAGGATAGGACCAAGGACAGATCCCTGGGGAACACCGGAGGAGAGGAGGGAGGGATGTGATGTGAATGATTTTAACTGAATGAACTGAGTACGGCCAGAGAGATATGAGTGAAACCATGAAAGGGGTGTATCTGAAATTCCAATGGAGGCTAGACGGTCGAGGAGGATGGTGTGGGAGATGGTGTCGAAGGCGGCGCTCAGATCGAGGAGGATGAGGATTGATAGTAGTCCAGAGTCAGCTGCCATGAGGAGGTCATTTGAGATCTTGATGAGGGCGGTTTCTGTGCTGTGACGGGGGCGAAAACCGGACTGAAACTGTTCATAGAGATTGTTGTTTGAGAGGTGAGCCTGAATCTGAGATGCCACTGTTTTTTCTAAGATTTTAGAGAGAAATGGTAGGTTGGAAATGGGACGGAGGTTATTGAACATGTTGGGGTCTAAACCAGGTTTCTTGAGTATTGGAGTAACAGCAGCGGATTTGAGAGGTGATGGGACAGAACCAGAGGTGAGGGAGGAATGGATGATGGCCGTTATCAGGGGTAGCAGAGAGGGGAGGGAGGCTATAACCAGGGAGGATGGGAGGGGGTCGAGTTGGCAGGTGGATGGCTTGGAAGTCTGGATGAGTTTTGATAAAACGATGGCAGAGGGGAGTTGGAAGCAGGAGAGAGGTACAGAGACGGGGGGGGAACAAAAGTAGAAGGACAGCTGGACGTATGAGGGGTCAGTTGCTGATGGATGGTAGTTATTTTAGTGTTAAAAAATGACATTAGGGAGTTACAGTTTTCCGTGGAGTAGAAGTGAGGGGGAAGGGAATCTGGGGGGCGGAATGAATTGTTGACCACAGAGAAAAGGGTCCTGGTGTTCCCAGCACCAGCAGTGATTTTGTCAGTAAAGAATTGTGATTTGGCTGAGGAGAGGGCATCTTTGTAGAGGAGGATGTGGGCATGGTGCATCTGTTTATGGATCGTGAGTCCGGTTTTGGTGAAAAGCCTCTCCAACTGACGACCCTTGGCTTTCAACTGGCGGAGCTGAGGGGAGAACCAGGGGGCAGAGTGGGGGAATGAGACAGTCCGGGTTTTGAGGGGAGCAAGTGAGTTCAGCAGAGTACAGAGACTATCATTGTAAAGATTAACCAGATGATCCAGGGTGTGTGGGGGGGTGATGATGGGGAAACTGTCAATGCCTGTTGTGAGGTCAGCCAGATTCATGTTTGTGATGTTGCGGAAGGATATGACACGTAACTGTTTGTATTTGGATAATGTTAAACTTAAATTAAATAAAATGAGCATGTGATCTGAGATAGGGAGATCGACAGCAGAGCAGTTGAGGGGAGTGACACCAGAGCAAATGACCAAGTCCAAAATGTGACCTTTAGAGTGGGTGGGGAAGTGAATATGTTGAAGGAGACCAAAACTGTCCAAGCAAAAAGTGAAGTCCTTAGTGAGGGGATGATTAGTGTTGTCCATGTGAATATTCAGATCGCCCAACAGAATGATGTTGGGAGACAGTGAGCAGATGTGTGGTGAATTCATTGATGAAGTCCTTGTTTGGTTTGGGTGGGCGGTAGATGTTGAGTAAAACGGTTGGAGTAGGACCATTCAGCTGTAGAGCCACAGATTTGAATGTCTGGCATACTGGCAAAGAAGTTCATGTGTTCATGTCTTCAGGTGTTCATGTGTTCATGTGGTTCAGGTGAACATGTGTTCATGTGTTTCAGGTGAACATGTGTTCATGTGTTTCAGGTGAACATGTGTTCATGTGGTTCAGATGAACATGTGTTCATGTGGTTCATGTGTTTCAGGTGAACATGTGTTCAGGTGTTCATGTGTTCATGTGTTCAGGTGTTCATGTGTTTCAGGTGAACATGTGTTCATGTGTTCAGGTGAACATGTGTTCATGTGTTTCAGGTGAACATGTGTTCATGTGTTCAGGTGAACATGTGTTCAGGTGTTCATGTGTTTCAGGTGAACGTGTGTTCATGTGTTTCAGGTGAACATGTGTTCATGTGTTTCAGGTGAACATGTGTTCATGTGTTTCAGGTGAACATGTGTTCATGTGGTTCAGGTGAACATGTGTTCATGTGTTTCAGGTGAACATGTGTTCATGTGTTTCAGGTGAACATGTGTTCATGTGTTCATGTGATTCAGGTGAACGTGTGTTCATGTGTTTCAGGTGAACATGTGTTCATGTGTTTCAGGTGAACATGTGTTCATGTGTTCATGTGGTTCAGGTGAACATGTGTTCATGTGTTTCAGGTGAACGTGTGTTCATGTGTTTCAGGTGAACATGTGTTCATGTGGTTCAGGTGAACATGTGTTCATGTGTTTCAGGTGAACATGTGTTCATGTGTTTCAGGTGTTCATGTGTTCATGTGGTTCAGGTGAACATGTGTTCATGTGTTTCAGGTGAACATGTGTTCATGTGTTCATGTGTTTCAGGTGAACATGTGTTCATGTAGTTCAGGTGAACATGTGTTCATGTGGTTCAGGTGAACATGTGTTCATGTGTTTCAGGTGTTCATGTGTTCATGTGGTTCAGGTGAACATGTGTTCATGTGTTTCAGGTGAACATGTGTTCATGTGTTCATGTGTTTCAGGTGAACGTGTGTTCATGTGTTTCAGGTGAACGTGTGTTCATGTGTTTATGTGGTTCAGGTGAACATGTGTTTCAGGTGAACATGTGTTCATGTGTTTCAGGTGAACATGTGTTTCAGGTGAACATGTGTTCATGTGTTTCAGGTGAACATGTGTTCATGTGGTTCAGGTGAACATGTGTTCATGTGGTTCAGGTGAACATGTGTTCATGTGTTTATGTGGTTCAGGTGAACATGTGTTTCAGGTGAACATGTGTTCATGTGTTTCAGGTGAACATGTGTTTCAGGTGAACATGTGTTCATGTGTTTCAGGTGAACATGTGTTCATGTGTTCATGTGGTTCAGGTGAACATGTGTTTCAGGTGAACATGTGTTCATGTGTTTCAGGTGAACATGTGTTTCAGGTGAACATGTGTTCATGTGTTTCAGGTGAACATGTGTTCATGTGTTTCAGGTGAACATGTGTTCATGTGTTTCAGGTGAACATGTGTTTCAGGTGAACATGTGTTCATGTGTTTCAGGTGAACATGTGTTCATGTGTTTCAGGTGAACATGTGTTCATGTGTTTATGTGGTTCAGGTGAACATGTGTTTCAGGTGAACATGTGTTCATGTGTTTCAGGTGAACATGTGTTTCAGGTGAACATGTGTTCATGTGTTTCAGGTGAACATGTGTTTCAGGTGAACATGTGTTCATGTGTTTCAGGTGAACATGTGTTCATGTGTTTCAGGTGTTCATGTGTTTCAGGTGAACATGTGTTCATGTGTTTCAGGTGAACATGTGTTCATGTGTTTCAGGTGAACATGTGTTCATGTGTTTCAGGTGAACATGTGTTCATGTGTTTCAGGTGAACATGTGTTCATGTGTTTCAGGTGTTCATGTGTTCATGTGGTTCAGGTGAACGTGTGTTCATGTGTTTCAGGTGAACATGTGTTCATGTGTTTCAGGTGAACATGTGTTCATGTGGTTCAGGTGAACATGTGTTCATGTGTTTCAGGTGAACGTGTGTTCATGTGTTCATGTGATTCAGGTCAACATGTGTTCATGTGGTTCAGGTGAACATGTGTTCATGTGGTTCAGGTGAACGTGTGTTCATGTGTTTCAGGTAAACGTGTGTTCATGTGTTTATGTGGTTCAGGTGAACATGTGTTTCAGGTGAACATGTGTTCATGTGTTTCAGGTGAACATGTGTTTCAGGTGAACATGTGTTCATGTGTTTCAGGTGAACATGTGTTCATGTGTTTCAGGTGAACATGTGTTCATGTGGTTCAGGTGAACATGTGTTCATGTGGTTCAGGTGAACATGTGTTCATGTGTTTCAGGTGAACGTGTGTTCATGTGTTCATGTGATTCAGGTGAACGTGTGTTCATGTGTTTCAGGTGAACATGTGTTCATGTGTTCATGTGTTTCAGGTGAACATGTGTTCATGTGGTTCAGGTGAACATGTGTTCATGTGTTCAGGTGAACATGTGTTCATGTGGTTCAGGTGTTCATGTGTTCATGTGTTTCAGGTGAACATGTGTTCAGGTGTTCATGTGTTCATGTGTTTCAGGTGAACATGTGTTCATGTGTTTCAGGTGAACATGTGTTCATGTGGTTCAGGTGTTCATGTGTTCATGTGTTTCAGGTGAACATGTGTTCAGGTGTTCATGTGTTCATGTGTTTCAGGTGAACATGTGTTCATGTGTTCAGGTGAACATGTGTTCATGTGTTTCAGGTGAACATGTGTTCATGTGGTTCAGGTGAACATGTGTTCATGTGTTTCAGGTGAACATGTGTTCATGTGTTTCAGGTGAACATGTGTTCATGTGTTCATGTGGTTCAGGTGAACATGTGTTCATGTGGTTCAGGTGAACATGTGTTCATGTGTTTCAGGTGAACATGTGTTCATGTGTTCATGTGGTTCAGGTGAACGTGTGTTCATGTGTTTCAGGTGAACATGTGTTCATGTGTTTCAGGTGAACATGTGTTCATGTGTTTCAGGTGAACATGTGTTCATGTGGTTCAGGTGAACATGTGTTCATGTGTTCATGTGGTTCAGGTGAACATGTGTTCATGTGTTTCAGGTGAACATGTGTTCATGTGGTTCAGGTGTTCATGTGTTCATGTGTTTCAGGTGAACATGTGTTCAGGTGTTCATGTGTTTCAGGTGAACATGTGTTCATGTGTTTCAGGTGAACATGTGTTCATGTGTTTCAGGTGAACATGTGTTCATGTGGTTCAGGTGAACGTGTGTTCATGTGTTTCAGGTGAACATGTGTTCATGTGTTTCAGGTGAACATGTGTTCATGTGTTTCAGGTGAACATGTGTTCATGTGGTTCAGGTGAACATGTGTTCATGTGGTTCAGGTGAACATGTGTTCATGTGATTCAGGTGAACATGTGTTTCAGGTGAACATGTGTTCATGTGTTCATGTGTTTCAGGTGAACATGTGTTCATGTGGTTCAGGTGTTCATGTGTTCATGTGTTTCAGGTGAACATGTGTTCATGTGGTTCAGGTGAACATGTGTTCATGTGGTTCAGGTGAACATGTGTTCATGTGTTCAGGTGAACATGTGTTCATGTGTTTCAGGTGAACATGTGTTCATGTGTTTCAGGTGAACATGTGTTCATGTGGTTCAGGTGAACATGTGTTCATGTGTTTCAGGTGAACATGTGTTCATGTGTTCATGTGGTTCAGGTGAACATGTGTTCATGTGGTTCAGGTGAACATGTGTTCATGTGTTCATGTGGTTCAGGTGAACATGTGTTCATGTGTTTCAGGTGAACATGTGTTCATGTGTTCATGTGTTTCAGGTGAACATGTGTTCATGTGGTTCAGGTGAACATGTGTTCATGTGTTCATGTGTTTCAGGTGAACATGTGTTCATGTGTTTCAGGTGAACATGTGTTCATGTGTTCATGTGTTCATGTGGTTCAGGTGAACATGTGTTCATGTGTTTCAGGTGAACATGTGTTCATGTGTTTCAGGTGAACATGTGTTCATGTGTTTCAGGTGAACATGTGTTCATGTGTTTCAGGTGAACATGTGTTCATGTGTTTCAGGTGAACATGTGTTCATGTGTTTCAGGTGAACATGTGTTCATGTGGTTCAGGTGAACATGTGTTCATGTGGTTCAGATGAACATGTGTTCATGTGGTTCAGGTGAACATGTGTTCATGTGTTCATGTGGTTCAGGTGTTCATGTGTTCATGTGGTTCAGGTGAACATGTGTTCATGTGGTTCAGATGAACATGTGTTCATGTGGTTCAGGTGAACATGTGTTCATGTGTTTCAGGTGAACATGTGTTCATGTGGTTCAGGTGAACATGTGTTCATGTGGTTCAGGTGAACGTGTGTTCATGTGTTTCAGGTGAACGTGTGTTCATGTGTTCATGTGGTTCAGGTGAACATGTGTTTCAGGTGAACATGTGTTCATGTGTTTCAGGTGAACATGTGTTTCAGGTGAACATGTGTTCATGTGTTTCAGGTGAACATGTGTTTCAGGTGAACATGTGTTCATGTGTTTCAGGTGAACATGTGTTCATGTGTTTCAGGTGTTCATGTGTTTCAGGTGAACATGTGTTCATGTGTTTCAGGTGAACATGTGTTCATGTGTTTCAGGTGAACATGTGTTCATGTGTTTCAGGTGTTCATGTGTTCATGTGGTTCAGGTGAACGTGTGTTCATGTGTTTCAGGTGAACATGTGTTCATGTGGTTCAGGTGAACATGTGTTCAGGTGTTCATGTGTTTCAGGTGAACATGTGTTCATGTGTTTCAGGTGAACATGTGTTCATGTGGTTCAGGTGAACATGTGTTCATGTGTTCATGTGGTTCAGGTGAACATGTGTTCATGTGGTTCAGGTGAACATGTGTTCATGTGGTTCAGATGAACATGTGTTCATGTGTTCATGTGTTCAGGTGTTTCAGGTGAACATGTGTTCATGTGGTTCAGGTGAACATGTGTTCATGTGTTCATGTGTTTCAGGTGAACATGTGTTTCATGTGTTCATGTGGTTCAGGTGAACATGTGTTCATGTGTTTCAGGTGAACATGTGTTCATGTGTTTCAGGTGAACATGTGTTCATGTGTTTCAGGTGAACATGTGTTCATGTGTTTCAGGTGAACATGTGTTCATGTGTTTCAGGTGAACATGTGTTCATGTGTTTCATGTGAACATGTGTTCATGTGTTTCAGGTGAACATGTGTTCATGTGTTCATGTGGTTCAGGTGAACGTGTGTTTCATGTGTTCATGTGGTTCAGGTGAACATGTGTTTCATGTGTTCATGTGTTTCAGGTGAACATGTGTTCATGTGTTCATGTGGTTCAGGTGAACGTGTGTTTCATGTGTTCATGTGGTTCAGGTGAACATGTGTTTCATGTGTTCATGTGTTTCAGGTGAACGTGTGTTTCATGTGTTCATGTGGTTCAGGTGAGCATGTGTTCATGTGTTTCAGGTGAACATGTGTTTCATGTGTTTCAGGTGAACATGTGTTTCATGTGTTCATGTGGTTCAGGTGAACATGTGTTCATGTGTTTCAGGTGAACATGTGTTCATGTGTTTCAGGTGAACATGTGTTCATGTGGTTCAGGTGAACATGTGTTCATGTGTTCATGTGGTTCAGGTGAACATGTGTTCATGTGTTTCAGGTGAACATGTGTTCATGTGTTTCAGGTGAACATGTGTTCATGTGGTTCAGGTGAACATGTGTTCATGTGTTTCAGGTGAACATGTGTTCATGTGTTCATGTGGTTCAGGTGAACATGTGTTCATGTGTTTCAGGTGAACATGTGTTCATGTGTTCATGTGGTTCAGGTGAACATGTGTTCATGTGTTCATGTGGTTCAGGTGAACATGTGTTCATGTGTTTCAGGTGAACATGTGTTCATGTGTTTCAGGTGAACATGTGTTCATGTGTTTCAGGTGAACATGTGTTCATGTGTTTCAGGTGAACATGTGTTCATGTGTTTCAGGTGAACATGTGTTCATGTGTTTCAGGTGAACATGTGTTCATGTGGTTCAGGTGAACATGTGTTCATGTGGTTCAGATGAACATGTGTTCATGTGGTTCAGGTGAACATGTGTTCATGTGTTCATGTGGTTCAGGTGTTCATGTGTTCATGTGGTTCAGGTGAACATGTGTTCATGTGGTTCAGATGAACATGTGTTCATGTGGTTCAGGTGAACATGTGTTCATGTGTTTCAGGTGAACATGTGTTCATGTGTTTCAGGTGAACATGTGTTCATGTGGTTCAGGTGAACATGTGTTCATGTGGTTCAGGTGAACGTGTGTTCATGTGTTTCAGGTGAACGTGTGTTCATGTGTTCATGTGGTTCAGGTGAACATGTGTTTCAGGTGAACATGTGTTCATGTGTTTCAGGTGAACATGTGTTTCAGGTGAACATGTGTTCATGTGTTTCAGGTGAACATGTGTTTCAGGTGAACATGTGTTCATGTGTTTCAGGTGAACATGTGTTCATGTGTTTCAGGTGTTCATGTGTTTCAGGTGAACATGTGTTCATGTGTTTCAGGTGAACATGTGTTCATGTGTTTCAGGTGAACATGTGTTCATGTGTTTCAGGTGTTCATGTGTTCATGTGGTTCAGGTGAACGTGTGTTCATGTGTTTCAGGTGAACATGTGTTCATGTGGTTCAGGTGAACATGTGTTCAGGTGTTCATGTGTTTCAGGTGAACATGTGTTCATGTGTTTCAGGTGAACATGTGTTCATGTGGTTCAGGTGAACATGTGTTCATGTGTTCATGTGGTTCAGGTGAACATGTGTTCATGTGGTTCAGGTGAACATGTGTTCATGTGGTTCAGATGAACATGTGTTCATGTGTTCATGTGTTCAGGTGTTTCAGGTGAACATGTGTTCATGTGGTTCAGGTGAACATGTGTTCATGTGTTCATGTGTTTCAGGTGAACATGTGTTTCATGTGTTCATGTGGTTCAGGTGAACATGTGTTCATGTGTTTCAGGTGAACATGTGTTCATGTGTTTCAGGTGAACATGTGTTCATGTGTTTCAGGTGAACATGTGTTCATGTGTTTCAGGTGAACATGTGTTCATGTGTTTCAGGTGAACATGTGTTCATGTGTTTCAGGTGAACATGTGTTCATGTGTTCATGTGGTTCAGGTGAACGTGTGTTTCATGTGTTCATGTGGTTCAGGTGAACATGTGTTTCATGTGTTCATGTGTTTCAGGTGAACATGTGTTCATGTGTTCATGTGGTTCAGGTGAACGTGTGTTTCATGTGTTCATGTGGTTCAGGTGAACATGTGTTTCATGTGTTCATGTGTTTCAGGTGAACGTGTGTTTCATGTGTTCATGTGGTTCAGGTGAGCATGTGTTCATGTGTTTCAGGTGAACATGTGTTTCATGTGTTTCAGGTGAACATGTGTTTCATGTGTTCATGTGGTTCAGGTGAACATGTGTTCATGTGTTTCAGGTGAACATGTGTTCATGTGTTTCAGGTGAACATGTGTTCATGTGGTTCAGGTGAACATGTGTTCATGTGTTCATGTGGTTCAGGTGAACATGTGTTCATGTGTTTCAGGTGAACATGTGTTCATGTGTTTCAGGTGAACATGTGTTCATGTGGTTCAGGTGAACATGTGTTCATGTGTTTCAGGTGAACATGTGTTCATGTGTTCATGTGGTTCAGGTGAACATGTGTTCATGTGTTTCAGGTGAACATGTGTTCATGTGTTCATGTGGTTCAGGTGAACATGTGTTCATGTGTTCATGTGGTTCAGGTGAACATGTGTTCATGTGTTTCAGGTGAACATGTGTTCATGTGTTTCAGGTGAACATGTGTTCATGTGGTTCAGGTGAACATGTGTTCATGTGTTCATGTGTTTCAGGTGAACATGTGTTCATGTGTTTCAGGTGAACATGTGTTCATGTGGTTCAGGTGAACATGTGTTCATGTGTTTCAGGTGTTCATGTGGTTCAGGTGAACATGTGTTCATGTGTTCATGTGTTCATGTGGTTCAGGTGAACATGTGTTCATGTGTTTCAGGTGAACATGTGTTCATGTGTTCATGTGTTTCAGGTGAACATGTGTTCATGTGTTTCAGGTGAACATGTGTTCATGTGTTTCAGGTGAACATTTGTTCATGTGGTTCAGGTGAACATGTGTTCATGTGGTTCAGATGAACATGTGTTCATGTGGTTCAGGTGAACATGTGTTCATGTGGTTCAGGTGAACGTGTGTTCATGTGTTTCAGGTGAACGTGTGTTCATGTGTTTATGTGGTTCAGGTGAACATGTGTTTCAGGTGAACATGTGTTCATGTGTTTCAGGTGAACGTGTGTTCATGTGTTTCAGGTGAACATGTGTTCATGTGGTTCAGGTGAACATGTGTTCATGTGTTTCAGGTGAACATGTGTTCATGTGTTTCAGGTGTTCATGTGTTCATGTGGTTCAGGTGAACATGTGTTCATGTGTTTCAGGTGAACATGTGTTCATGTGTTCATGTGTTTCAGGTGAACATGTGTTCATGTAGTTCAGGTGAACATGTGTTCATGTGGTTCAGGTGAACATGTGTTCATGTGGTTCAGGTGAACGTGTGTTCATGTGTTTCAGGTGAACGTGTGTTCATGTGTTTATGTGGTTCAGGTGAACATGTGTTTCAGGTGAACATGTGTTCATGTGTTTCAGGTGAACATGTGTTTCAGGTGAACATGTGTTCATGTGTTTCAGGTGAACATGTGTTCATGTGTTTCAGGTGAACATGTGTTCATGTGTTTATGTGTTTCAGGTGAACATGTGTTCATGTGTTTCAGGTGAACATGTGTTTCAGGTGAATATGTGTTCATGTGTTTCAGGTGAACATGTGTTTCAGGTGAACATGTGTTCATGTGTTTCAGGTGAACATGTGTTCATGTGTTTCAGGTGTTCATGTGTTTCAGGTGAACATGTGTTCATGTGTTTCAGGTGAACATGTGTTCATGTGTTCATGTGATTCAGGTCAACATGTGTTCATGTGTTTCAGGTGAACATGTGTTCATGTGTTCATGTGATTCAGGTCAACATGTGTTCATGTGGTTCAGGTGAACATGTGTTCATGTGTTTCAGGTGAACATGTGTTCATGTGTTCATGTGTTTCAGGTGAACATGTGTTCATGTGTTTCAGGTGAACATGTGTTCATGTGTTTCAGGTGAACATGTGTTCATGTGTTTCAGGTGTTCATGTGTTCATGTGGTTCAGGTGAACGTGTGTTCATGTGTTTCAGGTGAACATGTGTTCATGTGTTCATGTGTTTCAGGTGAACATGTGTTCATGTGGTTCAGGTGAACATGTGTTCATGTGGTTCAGGTGAACGTGTGTTCATGTGTTTCAGGTAAACGTGTGTTCATGTGTTTATGTGGTTCAGGTGAACATGTGTTTCAGGTGAACATGTGTTCATGTGTTTCAGGTGAACATGTGTTTCAGGTGAACATGTGTTCATGTGTTTCAGGTGAACATGTGTTCATGTGTTTCAGGTGAACATGTGTTCATGTGGTTCAGGTGAACATGTGTTCATGTGGTTCAGGTGAACATGTGTTCATGTGGTTCAGGTGAACATGTGTTCATGTGTTCATGTGATTCAGGTGAACGTGTGTTCATGTGTTTCAGGTGAACATGTGTTCATGTGTTCATGTGTTTCAGGTGAACATGTGTTCATGTGGTTCAGGTGAACATGTGTTCATGTGTTCAGGTGAACATGTGTTCATGTGTTTCAGGTGAACATGTGTTCATGTGTTTCAGGTGAACATGTGTTCATGTGGTTCAGGTGTTCATGTGTTCATGTGTTTCAGGTGAACATGTGTTCAGGTGTTCATGTGTTCATGTGTTTCAGGTGAACATGTGTTCATGTGTTCAGGTGAACATGTGTTCATGTGTTTCAGGTGAACATGTGTTCATGTGGTTCAGGTGAACATGTGTTCATGTGTTTCAGGTGAACATGTGTTCATGTGTTTCAGGTGAACATGTGTTCATGTGTTCATGTGGTTCAGGTGAACATGTGTTCATGTGGTTCAGGTGAACATGTGTTCATGTGTTTCAGGTGAACATGTGTTCATGTGATTCAGGTGAACGTGTGTTCATGTGTTTCAGGTGAACATGTGTTCATGTGTTTCAGGTGAACATGTGTTCATGTGTTTCAGGTGAACATGTGTTCATGTGGTTCAGGTGAACATGTGTTCATGTGTTCATGTGGTTCAGGTGAACATGTGTTCATGTGTTTCAGGTGAACATGTGTTCATGTGGTTCAGGTGAACATGTGTTCATGTGTTCATGTGGTTCAGGTGAACATGTGTTCATGTGTTTCAGGTGAACATGTGTTCATGTGGTTCAGGTGTTCATGTGTTCATGTGTTTCAGGTGAACATGTGTTCAGGTGTTCATGTGTTTCAGGTGAACATGTGTTCATGTGTTTCAGGTGAACATGTGTTCATGTGTTTCAGGTGAACATGTGTTCATGTGGTTCAGGTGAACGTGTGTTCATGTGTTTCAGGTGAACATGTGTTCATGTGTTTCAGGTGAACATGTGTTCATGTGTTTCAGGTGAACATGTGTTCATGTGGTTCAGGTGAACATGTGTTCATGTGGTTCAGGTGAACATGTGTTCATGTGATTCAGGTGAACATGTGTTTCAGGTGAACATGTGTTCATGTGTTCATGTGTTTCAGGTGAACATGTGTTCATGTGGTTCAGGTGAACATGTGTTCATGTGTTCATGTGTTCAGGTGAACATGTGTTCATGTGTTTCAGGTGAACATGTGTTCATGTGTTTCAGGTGAACATGTGTTCATGTGGTTCAGGTGAACATGTGTTCATGTGTTTCAGGTGAACATGTGTTCATGTGTTCATGTGGTTCAGGTGAACATGTGTTCATGTGGTTCAGGTGAACATGTGTTCATGTGTTCATGTGGTTCAGGTGAACATGTGTTCATGTGTTTCAGGTGAACATGTGTTCATGTGTTCATGTGTTTCAGGTGAACATGTGTTCATGTGGTTCAGGTGAACATGTGTTCATGTGTTCATGTGTTTCAGGTGAACATGTGTTCATGTGTTTCAGGTGAACATGTGTTCATGTGTTCATGTGTTCATGTGGTTCAGGTGAACATGTGTTCATGTGTTTCAGGTGAACATGTGTTCATGTGTTTCAGGTGAACATGTGTTCATGTGTTTCAGGTGAACATGTGTTCATGTGGTTCAGGTGAACATGTGTTCATGTGGTTCAGGTGAACGTGTGTTCATGTGTTTCAGGTGAACGTGTGTTCATGTGTTCATGTGGTTCAGGTGAACATGTGTTTCAGGTGAACATGTGTTCATGTGTTTCAGGTGAACATGTGTTTCAGGTGAACATGTGTTCATGTGTTTCAGGTGAACATGTGTTTCAGGTGAACATGTGTTCATGTGTTTCAGGTGAACATGTGTTCATGTGTTTCAGGTGTTCATGTGTTTCAGGTGAACATGTGTTCATGTGTTTCAGGTGAACATGTGTTCATGTGTTTCAGGTGAACATGTGTTCATGTGTTTCAGGTGTTCATGTGTTCATGTGGTTCAGGTGAACGTGTGTTCATGTGTTTCAGGTGAACATGTGTTCATGTGGTTCAGGTGAACATGTGTTCAGGTGTTCATGTGTTTCAGGTGAACATGTGTTCATGTGTTTCAGGTGAACATGTGTTCATGTGTTTCAGGTGAACATGTGTTCATGTGTTTCAGGTGAACATGTGTTCATGTGGTTCAGGTGAACATGTGTTCATGTGTTCATGTGGTTCAGGTGAACATGTGTTCATGTGGTTCAGATGAACATGTGTTCATGTGTTCATGTGGTTCAGGTGAACATGTGTTCATGTGGTTCAGATGAACATGTGTTCATGTGTTCATGTGTTCAGGTGTTTCAGGTGAACATGTGTTCATGTGGTTCAGGTGAACATGTGTTCATGTGTTCATGTGTTTCAGGTGAACATGTGTTTCATGTGTTCATGTGGTTCAGGTGAACATGTGTTCATGTGTTTCAGGTGAACATGTGTTCATGTGTTTCAGGTGAACATGTGTTCATGTGTTTCAGGTGAACATGTGTTCATGTGTTCATGTGGTTCAGGTGAACGTGTGGTTCATGTGGTTCAGGTGAACATGTGTTTCATGTGTTCATGTGTTTCAGGTGAACATGTGTTCATGTGTTCATGTGGTTCAGGTGAACGTGTGTTTCATGTGTTCATGTGGTTCAGGTGAACATGTGTTTCATGTGTTCATGTGTTTCAGGTGAACGTGTGTTTCATGTGTTCATGTGGTTCAGGTGAGCATGTGTTCATGTGTTTCAGGTGAACATGTGTTTCAGGTGAACATGTGTTTCATGTGTTCATGTGGTTCAGGTGAACATGTGTTTCATGTGTTCATGTGTTTCAGGTGAACGTGTGTTTCATGTGTTCATGTGGTTCAGGTGAGCATGTGTTCATGTGTTTCAGGTGAACATGTGTTTCATGTGTTCATGTGTTTCAGGTGAACATGTGTTTCATGTGTTCATGTGGTTCAGGTGAACATGTGTTTCATGTGTTCATGTGGTTCAGGTGAACGTGTGGACGCTGAGTGACCCGTACGCCGTCCTCGAGGAGGACAAACCCTTCAGACCAGGAAAGTGTCACAAGGTCCCTGAAGGTCTGGATGACGGAGGAAAGAGGAAACGGAGACGAGCCGCTTCGCTTCAGGACTTCAGGAGCTGGTTCAGAAGAACCTGTGAGAAGCAGTTCTGTGTGTCTGTTTACACAGCTGAGATGAAGATGATGATGAAGGTGGTGATGGTGATGTTTTTGTTTCAGTTGACCCTCCGGAGCACAAGTTAAAGAATGGACCAGCGTTTCCAGGTAACGCTCTCTTGTTTGAGTAATTTCACCATCAGAATAAAACGAGCTCATAACATTTAATAACTTCCATCGGACAGTTATAGAAACCACGCTTCATGTTTTTCAGACTTGAACTACATTTATTTGAGCACAATGAAAAACAAACTGAGGACTCAGAAGAGGATCTACAGGAGAGCGGTAGGACAACCTGTCAATCACCTTGTGTACGTGTGTGTGTATGTGTATGTGTATATATATACACATATATATATATATATATATATATGTGTATATATATACACATATATATATATGTGTATATATATACACATATATATATATATATATATATATATATACACATATATATATATGTGTATATATATACACATATATATATATATATATATATATATACACACATATATATATATATATATATATATATATATATATATATATATATATATATATATATATATATATATATATATATATATATATATATATATATATATATATATATATATATATATATATATATATATATATATATATATATATATATATATATATATATATATATATATATATATATATATATATATATATGAGATGATTGTGATGTCACTCAGGGGGTGGCGGTCTCTGAGGAAGAACTGAGGAGGACCTTCCTGCAGCTTGAGGAGGCGGGGCCACATCAGCAGGGGGAGGAGCCTGTGGACGGATTCAGACCCCCCGACCTGCTGGGTAAAACCGCCACACACTCTTCTTCTATTGTTTAGCTTTTTGTAGAACTCACATTAATGAAAGTAATGATTTTAATATGAATCTCTGAGCAGCTGATTAATAATCCTTAAAGGTGGAGACGGCGACTCGGACAACGAACAGGAAGCGTTTCCAGACGACCTTTCACCTGAGTTTGCTGGAGGACCAGACTTCATGTCAGCAGGTAGGACACACACCTCTGTAGTGGACACCTGGAGGACACACACACACACCTCTGTAGTGGACACCTGGAGGACACACACACACACCTCTGTAGTGGACACCTGGAGGACACACACACACACCTCTGTAGTGGACACCTGGAGGACACACACACACCTCTGTAGTGGACACCTGGAGGACACACACACACACCTCTGTAGTGGACACCTGGAGGACACACACACACACCTCTGTAGTGGACACCTGGAGGACACACACACACACCTCTGTAGTGGACACCTGGAGGACACACACACACCTCTGTAGGGGACACCTGGAGGACACACACACACACCTCTGTAGTGGACACCTGGAGGACACACACACACACCTCTGTAGTGGACACCTGGAGGACACACACACACCTCTGTAGGGGGACACCTGGAGGACACACACACACACCTCTGTAGTGGGCACCTGGAGGACACACACACACACCTCTGTAGGGAACACCTGGAGGACACACACACACCCCTGTAGGGGGACACCTGGAGGACACACACACAACTCTGTAGGGGGACACCCGGAGGACACACACACACACACACACACACACCCCTGTAGGGGGACACCTGGAGAACACACACCCCTGTAGGGAACACCTGGAGGACACACACCCCTGTAGGGGGACACCCGGAGGACACACACACACACACCCCTGTAGGGAACACCTGGAGGACACACACCTCTGTAGGGAACACCTGGAGGACACACACACACACCCCTGTAGGGGGACACCTGGAGGACACACACCTCTGTAGGGAACACCTGGAGGACACACACACACACACACCCCTGTAGGGAACACCTGGAGGACACACACACCTCTGTAGGAAACACCTGGAGGACACACACACCTCTGTAGGGAACACCTGGAGGACACACACACACACACACACCCCTGTAGGGAACACCTGGAGGACACACACACAACTCTGTAGGGGGACACCTGGAGGACACACACACACCCCTGTAGGGGGACACCCGGAGGACACACACACACCTGTAGGGAACACCTGGAGGACACACACACACACCTGGAGGACACACACACACACACCCCTGTAGGGGGACACCCGGAGGACACACACACACCTGTAGGGAACACCTGGAGGACACACACACACACACCTCTGTAGGGAACACCTGGAGGACACACACACCTCTGTAGGGAACACCTGGAGGACACACACACACACACACACCCCTGTAGGGAACACCTGGAGGACACACACACACCTCTGTAGGGAACACCTGGAGGACACACACACCTGTAGGGAACACCTGGAGGACACACACACACACACACCTGTAGGGAACACCTGGAGGACACACACACACCCCTGTAGGGGGACACCTGGAGGACACACACCTCTGTAGGGAACACCTGGAGGACACACACACACACACCCCTGTAGGGAACACCTGGAGGACACACACCCCTGTAGGGAACACCTGGAGGACACACACACACCTCTGTAGGGAACACCTGGAGGACACACACACACCTCTGTAGGGAACACCTGGAGGACACACACACACCTCTGTAGGGAACACCTGGAGGACACACACACACCTCTGTAGGGAACACCTGGAGGACACACACACACCTCTGTAGGGAACACCTGGAGGACACACACACACCTCTGTAGGGAACACCTGGAGGACACACACACCTGTAGGGAACACCTGGAGGACACACACACACACACACCTGTAGGGAACACCTGGAGGACACACACACACCCCTGTAGGGGGACACCTGGAGGACACACACCTCTGTAGGGAACACCTGGAGGACACACACACACACACCCCTGTAGGGAACACCTGGAGGACACACACCCCTGTAGGGAACACCTGGAGGACACACACACACCTCTGTAGGGAACACCTGGAGGACACACACCCCTGGAGGACACACACACACACACCCCTGTAGGGGGACACCCGGAGGACACACACACACACACACCCCTGTAGGGAACACCTGGAGGACACACACACCCCTGTAGGGGGACACCTGGAGGACACACACACACACACACCCCTGTAGGGAACACCTGGAGGACACACACACACACCTCTGTAGGGAACACCTGGAGGACACACACACACACACATCTGTAGGGAACACCTGGAGGACACACACACACACACCCCTGTAGGGAACACCTGGAGGACACACACACACAACTCTGTAGGGGGACACCTGGAGGACACACGCGCGCGCACACAGACACCTGTAGGGGACACCTGTATGGGACACACACACACACCTGTAGGGGACACCTGGAGGACACACACACCTGTAGGACCTCTCACAGTGGAGCAGACTGTCCCAGAAGCTTCATGAATTCTTCTTTAATTAGTGCTGAACTTTTTGTTTCAGGCACTCAGAGAGACGAGCTGAGTTATGAAGATCTGGTGAAGCTGCGTGTGGTAAGAGATCAATACGATCAATACGATCAGATCCATGTGTCATATTTACCTGTGTGTGTGTGTTCAGGAGCAGCTGGTGGTCACCTGTCGAGGTTACACTCAGGAGACAGCTCTGTCTCGCAGAGTCAAAGACTGGGAGGACAAGATCCGACCTGAACTGGTGCTGCAGGTAAAGTCACTGGGACCAGTTTGTTGTTGAGCTGTGGATGAACCTCAGGATCAGCTGCTTGTTGTTGTTTTGATGTTGTGTTCAGGAGCAGCGCTCGGTGTTCGACATCCGTGATTACGGAGATCGCATCGTCTCTGCGCTGAGCGGCGTCGGTCAGCGGAGGTCGTTCTCCTCCATCGTGTCTGGACTCAACAACTATGAAGCCTGTAAATACCTGCTGGCCTCACTGCAGCTGGTAAACAACACACATGTTCACTGGCAGCCTGTCCTGACTCTCACCTGTCAGTCACCTGACTCTCACCTGTCAGTCACCTGACTCTCACTTGTCTCTCACCTGTCAGTCACCTGACTCTCACTTGTCTCTCACCTGTCAGTCACCTGACTCTCACTTGTCTCTCACCTGTCAGTCACCTGACTCTCACTTGTCTCTCACCTGTCAGTCACCTGACTCTCACCTCGTGGTTTCAGGCCAACGACCTCACGGTGGAGCTGGACAGCGCTGGTCATCTGGAGGCCGGCGTGGACACGCTGGGCCTGAAGCTGCTGAGCACGCAGAGAGCCACGGACCGGTTCAGGAGCGCCCCCACCTGAGTGTGTGTGTGTGTGTGTGTGTACTTTGAACTCTGGTGCGTCCCTCTGAAGGACAAAATCTAAAGTCTATAGAAAAATCTGCCATGAAATGTACCAAAATAAATATTGGCCTTAATGTTTACATTGATTCTCATTTATTTACTTTCCTAATTAAATGTATTCATTTTCTTTTATGATTATTATAATTTCAGGAGACGAGCCGTCTTCAGATGGTCTTTATTATGTTTACAGAGGACCGGTAGTCAGACTGGTTCTACCGGGTTCTGGGTCCAGCCGGTCGTAGTTGTGGATGTGGTTCCGGACGCTCTCTGCGATCTGGTCCTGGTCCTTCATGCGGTTGTAATAGTCCAGGAACAGCCCGTCGGGACTCACGAGGTAGATCAGGATTGTGTGGTCCACGATGTAGTCCCCGTCCTCGTCCCTGGGACCGGGGCTGGCGTACACCCTGTAGTCCCGCCCCGCGTTTTTCACCTCCTCCGGCGTGCCCGCCAGTCCGATGAGCCGCGGGTGGAAGTCCCGGACGTAGCGGGCCAGCGCCGGCACGTCGTCCCTTTCCGGGTCCACGGTGATGAAGACGGGCTGCACCGGCGGCAGCGCGGCGTCGCGGTCCAGCGTTGCCACGGCGCCGCTCAGCTTGTCCAGCTCCTCGGGGCAGACGTCGGGGCAGTGCGTGAAGCCGAAGTACAGCAGCACCCAGCGGCCCAGGAAGTCGGCTTTGGTCCGGCGCCGCCCGCCGTGGTCCAGCAGGCTGAAGGCGCCGCGGCCCAGAGACACCCGGCGTAGCTGCTCCACCCGCCGCCGCCGCTCCTGCTGTCGCTTCTCCGACTCCACCCACCGCCAGGCCGCCAGCAGGCCGCCGCCCAGCAGCAGCGCCGCCGCCACGCGGGTCCTCAGAGCCGGGCCGGCGGGGGCCGGGCCCCGGGACAGGGGGCGCCGGGCCGTCTGCTGGAGGAGGAGTCTTCTTCCTCTAAGCACATCACCCACAATGCACCTGAAGCACAACATCTTCCACTGGACCTGCAACACAAACACAAGTACCACAGTATAATAGTACCATAGTACATGTACATCAAAAGTACTATGTACACGTAGTGTAAGTACACGTGAGTACGTGTGTTATGAATAAAACCGGAGCTCGTGTTATTCATAACAATAAAGACCAGCGTCAACATGAAATCGGAAGACGAAACACATGCCCGTGTGTGTGTACATGTGCACACGTACACACACAAGTGCATGTGTGTGTGTACGTGTGTGTGCACATGTACACACACACAAGTGCATGTGTGTGTGTACATGTGCACACACACGTACTTGTGTGTGTACGTGTGCAACGTCTTCCGGCCACCCGCGACAGCACTGAGCAGCGTCCGGCGCCATCTTGGATCGCACCCGGTTCGTGTTGCTCTGAACGACGACGCTGGTCTTTATTATTATTATTATTATTATTATGAATAAAACGATCTCCGGTTCTGACCCTCGAGGTTAGACGCGTCCCCCCCCCAGCCGAGCCGGTCCTTCGGTCCCGGTCGCTGAGCCTCGTGAGGAGAGACTTCCTTCAGGGTTGTTCTGCGGTCAGCTTCCGCCTTCAGACACGTGACGGCAGCACGTCACGTGTCTCCACGTAAAACCGATCCGAGTTCAGTTCTGCCGATTCCATCAAAACACAGAACATGTTATAGTACTAATACCACACTGTAAAGAATACTGTGTTATAGTACTAATACCAAACTAAAAAATACTACGGTACAAGTACTAATACCACACTGTAAAGAATACTGTGTTATAGTACTAATACCACACTGTAAATAATACTGTGTTATAGTACTAATACCACACTGTAAAGAATACTGTGTTATAGTACTAATACCAAACTAAAAAATACTACGGTACAAGTACTAATACCACACTGTAAAGAATACTGTGTTATAGTACTAATACCACAATTAAAAAAATACTACGGTACAAGTACTAATACCACACTGTAAAGAATACTGTGTTATAGTACTAATACCACACTGTAAAGAATACTGTGTTATAGTACTAATACCACACTGTAAAGAATACTGTGTTATAGTACTAATACCACACTGTAAAGAATACTGTGTTATAGTACTAATACCACAATTAAAAAAATACTGTGTTGTAGTACTAATCCCACACTGTAAAATTTGCAATATAAAAACAAGTCATTTGAATATAGAAAAGTACAATATAACAAATAAAAAGTAAAATAATTCATATTCATGATTGCATTATATATTATAATGAATTAATGAATGGAGAAAATAATCAAATCACCCGATTACTTATAAATGATATAATAAATATGACATGTGGTTATTACACATCGTCTTGTAAAAAAATAATTAAATCAAGTAATACATGTATATTTATTTACCTTTCATTTTAATTCATGATTTTTGTTTGACAAATTTGGTTATTTAAAAAAAAATTCAATAATTGATCATTTATTAGGAGTTAATAAATGCCGTCGTGGAGGTTGGTTGTGTTTTCATGTCCTCTGCATCTCTATTAGTGACGTCGCTCAGCATCACAGAGAGATGCTGAGGAGGATTTATAGGACAACAGGAGGAGGAGGAGCATCTGCAGTCAACACATCATAAAGAGAGCTGCAGCAGACTGAGCTGCACCATCTTCATCTCAGCTTCAGGTATTTATGGACTGTGTGTTTGTCTCTGTGTGATTTGGGTGGAGCCGTGTGAGAAGCGTGATGTTAAATGTGAGGACGAACACAGGAAGGTCATTCGGAGGGAAGAGAGCTGCTGGGGAGCCGGAGACCAGCAGCTTAAAGGGACAGTTCCACATTCTGGGCCACGTTCAGGTCATGTGGGAGTTTCAGGTGCTCGGGAGCCAAACAAACATGGACGCCTCTCGTCAGCTAGAGTGAATCATCAGAGACACTTCAGCCCAAATGTAACAACATGAGATCTATCTTTATGTCCATGTGACATGAATGCAGCTTAAGACGTGGTTTACTTAGCTTAGCATTAAGTAGGGAAAACAGCTAGCCTGGCGCAGTCCAAGACATTACATGATGCTTCTTTATTTATTTGACCGGCACAAAAAGAAAAAGGTAAAAAGGGTGCAATGTGTTTGTTTTGACAGAAGTATCTTAGTGAAAAGTTTTAGTAACTTCCCCCATGTTGTCTTCGCTCTCAACAAACTCCACCTCTACAACATGACGTACCATAAGACGTACCCTAAAACCTACCCTAAGACATACCATAAGACTTACCCTAATACCTACCCTAAGACGTACCCTACAACATGCCCTATGACATACCATAAGATGTCCCCTAAGACGTACCATAAGACGTACCATAAGACGTAACCTACAACATGCCCTATGACGTACCATAAGACGTACCATAAGACGTACCATAAGACATACCATAAGACGTACCCTACAACATGCCCTAATGCTGCATTCACACCAAACGCGGCGTGAATATTCGCGCCGCATTACTCGCGTGAGTTTCGACGCCCGACAAGTTGTGCTGTGTTCACACCAAACGCGCGTCGAGATCCCATGCAAAGTCAATGCACAGATGCGTTTGACGTGAAAAGGGGGCGTGGTTTATCTCCGTGGCTTATCTCCGTGGCTTGTCTCCGTAAAAACAGTTATAACTTCCGCTGTCCGCCATGAAAGAAATAGCCACTATTTCTACTCTGTACTTGTTGTGGAAATATCACAAATGTCGGAACATCACCCGTCGCCGCACACAGCTCGGTGAATTTCACCGTCTTCTCCTGGAACTGCGTCTGGATGACTGCCGCTTCCAGCGCTACTTCAGGCTAACCTGTAGTTGTATTAAAGAGCTCGGGGGTCCGCAAACCGCTACTATGTCCTCCATGTTTTTCTGATTCAACAACGGCGGCACAGTGACGGGCGGAGCATCTCAACGCTGATTGGCTGTCGCCCGAGGCGAATTTTAACGCCCGACGCCAAAGTTGAAATATTTCAACTCGGGTGAAAAATTCGCGCCACCCGATTCACGTCTGACGCGCCGCCCGACGCAAATTTGCGTCAAACGCGTCTGTACGTTGACTTTACATGGGATCCAGACGCGCGAAAAATTTAACCAGACGTACCCTACGACGTACCGTAAAACCTACCCTAAGACGTACCCTACAACATGCCCTATGATGTACCCTAAGACGTACCCTAAAACCTACCCTAAGACGTACCATAAGACGTACCCTAATACCTACCCTCAGACGTACCCCACAACATGCCCTACGACATACCATAAGACGTACTCTACGCGTCCCTTATGACCTACCCTACGACATTCCCTACAACGTACTCTACAACGTACCCTACTGTCCCTTACGCTATACCCTACAACGTACCCTACGACTCACCCTACAATGTACCCTACGACGTAGACTATGACGTAACCTGCGATGTAACCTACGACCTAACTTACGACGTACCCTACGACTAACCCTACGGTGTACACTACGATGTACCCTACGACTCACCCTAAAACTTACCCTACGACTCACCCTATGACATACCATACATTGTACCCTACGACTCACCCTATGTGCACCCTATGATGTATGTAGGAGGCAGATGAAGAAATGATTGTCTTAGAACTAGCGAATCATCGACGAGGAGCCAACATTTTAATAAACAACATGAACTCCCAAGGTGCATTTCACCAACAAACATCCAATCAAAGAGCTTCACATTAATTGTTGAGACTGTTGAGAAAACATTCACCAGACCTCAGGCTTTGTCTCCATAGCAACTGAAGCTGAGGCTCATGGGTATTATAGTGTTTAAAGACAGAGATGACAAACTAATTATAGAAATAATGATGAAAACATAAACCGCTGAACCTGATCCAGTATCAGTGAGGCGGTGATGTCGCAGTTCTCTCTCAGACCCCTCCTCCCCTCCTCCTTCTGTCCTTCCCTGCTCCTTCCCTTCACCCCCCTCCTCCTCTTCCCCCTTCCCCTCTGCTCCCTTCCAGCCTGCATCATCTCTCAGCTGCAAGAGGATGGTGGGGCTGCAGCGGCTCAGCCTACCCAGAGCCTGAGCATCCTTCCTGGGCTTCTGTCTACCTCATCCTCCCACCTCAGTGTGGAGTTCTGACCCTCCATCTGTCTGTCTGCAGCGTCTGTCTGTCTGCAGCGTCTGTCTGTCTGCAGCGTCTGTCTGTCTGCAGCGTCTGTCCTCCATCAGCTGACAATATGGACGGACTCCGGCTGCCTCCCGTCATCGAGGAGGTCCTGGATCCATCCGGTCAGTGTTTTCAGAGCAGTTCGAATAATAACTGAAATATGATCAAATAGTTATCAGAACTATAACTCAGTCAGTCTGAAACATCTCAACAACGTATGTGATGAACTGTCGTACCTTTATTGATCCTCTGACATCATCATGTCAACATGATGATACTTTATGATCACTTTCCTGCAGAGTTAAATATATTCACATGAATTCTACAGACAGCATGTAAACATTAGAGACATTAGATGAAGATGATGATGAAAATGACACAATGCTAATCAATCTCGTTCACATGATGCTGTCTCTGCCAGTCTGTGATTGGCTGATTGCCAGGAGATCCAACCAATCAAACCTGCAAGAAGTGAGATTCATATATATTATAAATACATATGATATAATTATATGTATACAATATAAATACTTATTTTTAAATATTTAATATAATTTATTATTATACAAATATATAAATACATATGACATTAATACATGTATATAATATAAATATATTATGTAAATACATAATTCCTAATAATTTCTAATATTCAAGTAATGACATCCACCTGTTTGGAGGATGATGATGATAATGAAGATGATGATGATGATGATGATGAGGGTGATGATGATCAATAACCTCTATCAGTTATCGATGTGACCTCTTCACCTTTATTTTATTAAAACATGTGACCTCTTCACCTTTATTTTGTTAAAACATGTGACTTCTCCACCTTTATTTTATTAAAACATGTGACCTCTTCACCTTTATTTTATTAAAACATGTGACCTCTTCACCTTTATTTTATTAAAACATGTGACCTCTTCACCTTTATTTTATTAAAACATGTGACCTCTTCACCTTTATTTTATTAAAACATGTGACTTCTCCACCTTTATTTTATTAAAACATGTGACCTCTTCAACTTTATTTTGTTAAAACATGTGACCTCGCCACCTTTATTTTGTTAAAACATGTGACCTCTCCACCTTTATTTTATTAAAACATGTGACCTCCACCTTTATTTTGTTAAAACATGTGACTTCTCCACCTTTATTTTATTAAAACATGTGACCTCTCCACCTTTATTTTGTTAAAACATGTGACCTCTCCACCTTTATTTTGTTAAAACATGTGACCTCTTCACCTTTATTTTGTTAAAACATGTGACTTGTCCACCTTTATTTTATTAAAACATGTGACTTGTCCACCTTTATTTTGTTAAAACATGTGACCTCTCCACCTTTATTTTGTTAAAACATGTGACCTCTCCACCTTTATTTTGTTAAAACATGTGACCTCTCCACCTTTATTTTGTTAAAACATGTGACCTCTCTCTGTGTGATGAAGACGAGCTGTGTGAGCTGAAGGTGCTGATTCCCGTTACGTTGGCAGAAGTCCTGACAGCCAAAGAGAAGGAGTCCCTGGAGGAGAAGGAGGAGAAGAAGGTGCAGGAAGAGGAGAAGGAGGTGCAGGAAGAGGAGAAGGAGGTGCAGGAGCATGAAGAGGAGCAGCTGGAGGAGCTGAGAGCTCAGGTGTTCCAGCTGCTGATGGAGCTGGATGAGACCAGAGAGGTTTCTCAGAGACACGAGGAGGGTCTACAGGAGCTGCAGGGTCAGGACCTCACAGCAGTTCACAAATGTCCTCCTCATGCTCCTCCTCATGCTCCTCATCTTCTGTTTCCTCCTCTCTCCTCAGGTCTCTTGGAGGACGAGCGCCTGGCGAGTGCTCACCAGGCGGAGAGTTTCACCAGACAGATCCAAAGACTGCAAGGTTAGGAGGCTTAACTGAACTTAAACTGAACTTAAACTGAACTTAAACTGAACAGAGAAAAGAAAACTGACAAAGAACACATCTTTCTGAAGTTTGAACTCTCCTCTTCCTCCTCATTTCCCTCCTCTTCCTCCTCATGTCCCTCCTCCTCCTCCTCTTCCTACTCATCTCCCTCCTCCTCTTCCTACTCATCTCCCTCCTCCTTTTCCTCCTCATCTCCCTCCTCCTTTTCCTCCTCATCTCCCTCCTCCTCTTCCTCCTCATCTCCCTCCTCCTCCTCCTCCTCCAGCCCAGCTCCGGTCTGTCCAGGAGGAGATGGACAGTCTGGAGGAGGAGAAGGAGAGCGAGCTGGAGGAGGTGCACGAGGAGCTGCGCTCAGCTCAGGAGGAGGTGCTGATGCTTCAGCAGGGGGCAGAGGAGGTGGCGGGGGAGAGAGAGAACGACATCGCCACCCTGCAGGAGGAGCTGTGTCGGCTGAGGGCGGAGCTACAGCGACTCCACGCCACAACGCAGGAGTACGAGCTGGAGGTCACCACGCTGAGAACCGAGATCAGCATGAAGAGCCACAATACAGGTGAGTCCCAGGTAGACAGGTGAGTCCCAGGTAGACCGGTGAGTCCCAGGTAGACAGGTGAGTCCCAGGTAGACAGGTGAGTCCCAGGTAGACAGGTGAGTCCCAGGTAGACCGGTGAGTCCCAGGTAGACCGGTGAGTCCCAGGTAGACAGGTGAGTCCCAGGTAGACAGGTGAGTCCCAGGTAGACAGGTAGACAGGTGAGTCCCAGGTAGACAGGTGAGTCACAGGGAGACAGGTGAGTCTCAGGTAGACAGGTGAGTCCCAGGTAGACAGGTGAGTCCCAGGTCGACCGGTAGACAGGTGAGTCCCAGGTAGACAGGTGAGTCTCAGGTAGACAGGTGAGTCCCAGGTAGACAGGTGAGTCCCAGGTAGACCGGTAGACAGGTGAGTCCCAGGTAGACAGGTGAGTCTCAGGTAGACAGGTGAGTCCCAGGTAGACAGGTGAGTCCCAGGTTGACCGGTAGACAGGTGAGTCCCAGGTAGACAGGTGAGTCTCAGGTAGACAGGTGAGTCCCAGGTAGACAGGTGAGTCCCAGGTAGACAGGTGAGTCCCAGGTCGACCGGTAGACAGGTGAGTCCCAGGTAGACAGGTGAGTCCCAGGTAGACAGGTGAGTCTCAGGTAGACAGGTGAGTCCCAGGTATACAGGTGAGTCTCAGGTAGACAGGTGAGTCTCAGGTAGACAGTTGAGTCTCAGGTAGACAGGTGAGTCTCAGGTAGACAGTTGAGTCCCAGGTAGACCGGTGAGTCCCAGGTAGACAGTTGAGTCCCAGGTAGACAGGTGAGTCACAGGGAGACAGGTGAGTCTCAGGTAGACGGGTGAGTCCCAGGTAGACAGGTGAGTCCCAGGTAGACAGGTAGACAGGTGAGTCTCAGGTACACCGGTGAGTCCCAGGTAGACAGGTAGACAGGTGAGTCCCAGGTAGACAGGTAGACAGGTGAGTCCCAGGTAGACAGGTGAGTCCCAGGTAGACAGGGAGACAGGTGAGTCCCAGGTCGACCGGTAGACAGGTGAGTCCCAGGTAGACAGGTGAGTCTCAGGTAGACAGGTGAGTCTCAGGTAGACAGTTGAGTCCCAGGTAGACCGGTGAGTCCCAGGTAGACCGGTGAGTCTCAGGTAGACAGGTGAGTCCCAGGTAGACCGGTGAGTCCCAGGTAGACAGGTAGACAGGTGAGTCTCAGGTCGACAGGTGAGTCTCAGGTAGACAGGTGAGTCCCAGGTAGACCGGTGAGTCTCAGGTAGACAGGTGAGTCCCAGGTAGACCGGTGAGTCCCAGGTAGACAGGTAGACAGGTGAGTCTCAGGTAGACAGGTGAGTCACAGGTACACAGTGAGTCAGGTGACTGATCATCTGGTATAAATGTGTGTTCAGGAGACAGGAGTCAGCTGAAGGACGAGCTTTTCTCTTTGACTGATGAACGTCAGTTTTTAAACAACGACAACAAAGATCTGAACATCAAAGTGGAGCAACTGCAAAGAGACACGTGAGTGGTCCAACCAGCTGTCAGTCAACTTGCTGCTCTGAGATAACTGTGTTGGTTAAAGGTTAACCCTTTTATAAAAACTACCCTCCCCACCCCTGACATCTGACCTCTGACTCTAAACAGGTGTGATGATGTGTACCTGGCCGTCAATGACCCCGAGCGGGAGCAGGTGAAGGCGGACTCTTACATTACCCTGTCTCCGCCGGGTCCCGAGCACCAGGACCCGGACTCCTTGTGTGCCTGCAGCTCGGAGCTCAATGTCCTTCAGGTCCAACTGAGACAAGCAGAGGAGACGTCCCTCAAAGTGCAGACGGAAGTGAGTCCACTTCCCAGAGGGCTTTCCAATCTGTGGATCCTCTGAGGCTGTGAAACCACTTCCTGTCTCACCAGCAACAATATCTATGTTCCCTCCATTTGTGTTCCCTCCATTTGTGTTCCCTCCATCTATGTCCCCTCCATTTGTGTCCCTTCCATTTGTGTTCCCTCCATCTATGTCCCCTCCATTTGTGTCCCTTCCATTTGTGTTCCCTCCTTTTGTGTTCCCCTCCATCTATGTCCCCTCCATTTGTGTTCCCTTCATTTGTGTCCCCTCCATTTGTGTTCCCTCCATTTGTGTCCCTTCCATTTGTGTTCCCTCCTTTTGTGTTCCCCTCCATCTATGTCCCCTCCATTTGTGTTCCCTCCATTTGTTTCCCCTCCTTTTGTGTTCCCTCCATTTGTGTCCCTTCCATTTGTGTTCCCTCCTTTTGTGTTCCCCTCCATCTATGTCCCCTCCATTTGTGTTCCCTCCATTTGTTTCCCCTCCTTTTGTGTTCCCTCCATCTATGTCCCCTCCATTTGTGTCCCTTCCATTTGTGTTCCCTCCTTTTGTGTTCCCCTCCATCTATGTCCCCTCCATCTATGTTCCCTCCATTTGTGTCCCTTCCATTTGTGTTCCCTCCATTTGTGTTCCCTCCATCTATGTCCCCTCCATTTGTGTCCCTTCCATTTGTGTTCCCTCCATCTATGTCCCCTCCATTTGTGTCCCTTCCATTTGTGTTCCCTCCTTTTGTGTTCCCCTCCATCTATGTCCCCTCCATTTGTGTTCCCTTCATTTGTGTCCCCTCCATTTGTGTTCCCTCCATTTGTGTCCCTTCCATTTGTGTTCCCTCCTTTTGTGTTCCCCTCCATCTATGTCCCCTCCATTTGTGTTCCCTCCATTTGTTTCCCCTCCTTTTGTGTTCCCCTCCATTTGTGTTCCCTCCATTTGTGTCCCCTCCATTTGTGTCCCTCCTTTTGTGTTCCCCTCTATTTGTATTCCCTCCATATATATAGATATGAAGATATCTATATATATCTATATATCTATATATAGATATATATATCTATATATATATATATCACAACAATGATTTAAATGAGCCCGTCTCACCTCTGCCTGTCTGTCTTCCTGTCAGTGCGACGCTTTGAGGGCCGAGCTGGTCGACCTGCAGCAGCTGTACGACGGCAGCCAGCGGGGGCGAGCGTCGCTGCAACAGGAGCTGCAGCGCTGCAAGGCCGAGCTGCAGAAGAAGCCACAGGTCAGAGGTCAAAGGTGCTCCTGTCAAGTTTAAACCATCGTCTTAAACCTTCTTGGTGAACACTTTGGTTTAGAACACTTTGGCTTAGAACACTTTGGTTTAGAACACTTTGGCTTAGAACACTTTGGCTTAAAACACTTTGGTTTAGAACACTACACTTTGGCTTGGAACACTTTGGTTTAGAACACTTTGGTTTAGAACACTTTGGTTTAGAACACTTTGGCTTAAAACACTTTGGTTTAGAACACTTTGGTTTATAACACTTTGGTTTAGAACACTTTGGCTTAGAACATTTTGGCTTAGAACACTTTGGTTTAGAACACTTTGGCTTAGAACACTTTGGTTTAGAACACTTTGGCTTAGAACACTTTGGCTTAAAACACTTTGGTTTAGAACACTACACTTTGGCTTGGAACACTTTGGTTTAGAACACTTTGGTTTAGAACACTTTGGTTTAGAACACTTTGGCTTAAAACACTTTGGTTTAGAACACTTTGGTTTATAACACTTTGGTTTAGAACACTTTGGCTTAGAACATTTTGGCTTAGAACACTTTGGTTTAGAACACTTTGGCTTAGAACACTTTGGCTTAGAACACTTTGGTTTAGAACACTTTGGTTTAGAACACTTTGGCTTAGAACACTTTGGCTTGGAACACTTTGGCTTAGAACACTTTGGTTTAGAACACTTTGGTTTAGAACACTTTGGCTTAGAACACTTTGGTTTAGAACAATTTGGTTTAGAACACTTTGGCTTATAACACTTTGGTTTAGAACACTTTGGCTTAGAACACTTTGGCTTAGAACACTTTGGTTTGGGTTTAGAACACTTTGGCTTAGAACACTTTGGTTTAGAACACTACACTTTGGCTTAGAACACTTTGGTTTAGAACACTTTGGCTTAGAACACTTTGGCTTAGAACACTTTGGCTTAGAACACTTTGGTTTAGAACACTTTGGCTTAGAACACTTTGGTTTAGAACACTTTGGTTTAGAACACTTTGGCTTAGAACACTTTGGTTTAGAACACTTTGGTTTAGAACACTTTGGCTTAGAACACTTTGGTTTAGAACACTACACTTTGGCTTAAAACACTTTGGTTTAGAACACTTTGGTTTTGGTTTAGAACACTTTGGTTTAGAACACTTTGGCTTAGAACACTTTGGTTTAGAACACTACACTTTGGCTTAAAACACTTTGGTTTAGAACACTTTGGTTTTGGTTTAGAACACTTTGGTTTAGAACACTTTGGCTTAGAATACTTTGGTTTAGAACACTTTGGCTTAGAACATTTTGGTTTAGAACACTTTGGTTTTTGTTTAGAACAGTTTGGTCTAGAACACTTTGGTTTAGAACACTTTGGCTTGGAACACTTTGGCTTAGAACACTTTGGTTTAGAACATTTTGGTTTAGAACACTACACTTTGGCTTAGAACACTTTGGCTTAGAACACTTTGGTTTAGAACACTTTGGTTTAGAACACTTTGGTTTAGAACACTTTGGTTTAGAACACTTTGGCTTAAAACAATTTGGTTTAGAACACTTTGGTTTGGGTTTAGAACACTTTGGTTTAGAACACTTTGGTTTTGGTTTAGAACACTTTGGTTTAGAAAAGTTTGGTTTAGAACACTTTGGTTTTGGTTTAGAACACTTTGGTTTAGAACACTTTGGTTTTGGTTTAGAACACTTTGGCTTAGAACACTTTGGTTTGGGGTTAGAACACTTTGGCTTAGAACACTTTGGTTTAGAACACTTTGGCTTAGAACACTTTGGTTTAGAACACTTTGGCTTAGAACACTTTGGCTTAGAACACTTTGGTTTAGAACACTTTGGCTTAGAACACTTTGGTTTAGAACAGTTTGGTTTAGAACACTTTGGCTTAGAACACTTTGGTTTAGAACACTTTGGTTTTGGTTAAGAACACTTTGGTTTAGAACACTTTGGTTTTGGTTTAAAACTCTTTGGTTTAGAACGTTTTGGTTTAGAACACTTTGGCTTAGAACACTTTGGTTTTGGTTTAGAACACTTTGGCTTAGAATACTTTGGTTTAGAACAGTTTAGTTTAGAACACTTTGGCTTAGAACACTTTGTTTTAGAACACTTTGGCTTAGAACACTTTGGTTTAGAACAGTTTGGTTTTGGTTAAGAACACTTTGGTTTTGGTTTAAAACTCTTTGGTTTAGAACGTTTTGGCTTAGAACACTTTGGCTTAGAACACTTTGGTTTAGAACACTTTGGTTTAGAACACTTTGGTTTAGAACACTTTGGTTTAGAACACTTTGGCTTAAAACAATTTGGTTTAGAACACTTTGGTTTGGGTTTAGAACACTTTGGTTTAGAACACTTTGGTTTTGGTTTAGAACACTTTGGTTTAGAAAAGTTTGGTTTAGAACACTTTGGTTTTGGTTTAGAACACTTTGGTTTAGAACACTTTGGTTTTGGTTTAGAACACTTTGGCTTAGAACACTTTGGTTTGGGGTTAGAACACTTTGGCTTAGAACACTTTGGTTTAGAACACTTTGGCTTAGAACACTTTGGTTTAGAACACTTTGGCTTAGAACACTTTGGCTTAGAACACTTTGGTTTAGAACACTTTGGCTTAGAACACTTTGGTTTAGAACAGTTTGGTTTAGAACACTTTGGCTTAGAACACTTTGGTTTAGAACACTTTGGTTTTGGTTAAGAACACTTTGGTTTAGAACACTTTGGTTTTGGTTTAAAACTCTTTGGTTTAGAACGTTTTGGTTTAGAACACTTTGGCTTAGAACACTTTGGTTTTGGTTTAGAACACTTTGGCTTAGAATACTTTGGTTTAGAACAGTTTAGTTTAGAACACTTTGGCTTAGAACACTTTGGTTTAGAACAGTTTGGTTTTGGTTAAGAACACTTTGGTTTTGGTTTAAAACTCTTTGGTTTAGAACGTTTTGGTTTAGAACACTTTGGCTTAGAACACTTTGGTTTAGAACACTTTGGTTGAGAACACTTGGGCTTAAAACACTTTGGTTTGGGTTTAGAACACTTTGGCTTAGAACACTTTGGCTTAGAACACTTTGGTTTAGAACACTTTGGCTTAGAACTCTTTGGCTTAGAACACTTTGGCTTAGAACACTTTGGTTTAGAACACTACACTTTGGCTTGGAACCCTTTGGTTTAGAACACTACACTTTGGCTTAGAACACTTTGGTTTAGAACACTTTGGTTTAGAACACTTTGGTTTTGGTTTAGAACACTTTGGCTTAGAACACTTTGGCTTAGAACACTTTGGTTTAGAACACTTTGGCTTAGAACACTTTGGTTTAGAACACTACACTTTGGCTTAAAACACTTTGGTTTAGAACACTTTGGTTTTGGTTTAGAACACTTTGGTTTAGAACACTTTGGCTTAGAACACTTTGGTTTAGAACACTTTGGCTTAGAACATTTTGGTTTAGAACACTTTGGTTTTTGTTTAGAACTTTTTGGCTTAGAACACTTTGGCTTAGAACACTTTGGCTTAGAACACTTTGGCTTAGAACACTTTGGTTTAGAACACTACACTTTGGCTTAGAACACTTTGGCTTAGAACACTTTGGTTTAGAACACTTTGGCTTAGAACACTTTGGCTTAGACCACTTTGGCTTAGAACACTTTGGTTTAGAACACTACACTTTGGCTTAGAACACTTTGGTTTAGAACACTTTGGTTTAGCACACTTTGGCTTAGACCACTTTGGCTTAGAACACTTTGGTTTAGAACACTACACTTTGGCTTAGAACACTTTGGTTTAGAACACTTTGGCTTAGAACACTTTGGCTTAGAACACTTTGGTTTAGAACACTACACATTGGCTTAGAACACTTTGGTTTAGAACACTTTGGTTTTGGTTTAGAACACTTTGGCTTAGAACACTTTGGCTTAGAACACTTTGGTTTAGAACACTTTGGCTTAGAACACTTTGGTTTAGAACACTACACTTTGGCTTAAAACACTTTGGTTTAGAACACTTTGGTTTTGGTTTAGAACACTTTGGTTTAGAACACTTTGACTTAGAACACTTTGGTTTAGAACACTTTGGCTTAGAACATTTTGTTTTAGAACACTTTGGTTTTTGTTTAGAACAGTTTGGTCTAGAACACTTTGGTTTAGAACACTTTGGCTTAGAACACTTTGGCTTAGAACACTTTGGTTTAGAACATTTTGGTTTAGAACACTACACTTTGGCTTAGAACACTTTGGTTTAGAACACTTTGGTTTAGAACACTTTGGTTTAGAACACTTTGGTTTAGAACACTTTGGCTTAGAACACTTTGGTTTAGAACACTTTGGTTTGGGTTTAGAACACTTTGGTTTAGAACACTTTGGTTTTGGTTTAGAACACTTTGGTTTAGAAAAGTTTGGTTTAGAACACTTTGGTTTTGGTTTAGAACACTTTGGTTTAGAACACTTTGGTTTTGGTTTAGAACACTGGCTTAGAACACTTTGGTTTGGGTTTAGAACACTTTGGCTTAGAACACTTTGGTTTGGAACACTTTGGCTTAGAACACTTTGGTTTAGAACAGTTTGGTTTAGAACACTTTGGCTTAGAACACTTTGGCTTAGAACACTTTGGTTTAGAACACTTTGGCTTAGAACACTTTGGTTTAGAACAGTTTGGTTTAGAACACTTTGGCTTAGAACACTTTGGTTTAGAAAACTTTGGTTTTGGTTAAGAACACTTTGGTTTAGAACACTTTGGTTTTGGTTTAAAACTCTTTGGTTTAGAACGTTTTGGTTTAGAACACTTTGGCTTAGAACACTTTGGTTTAGAACACTTTGGTTGAGAACACTTGGGCTTAAAACACTTTGGTTTTGGTTTAGAACACTTTGGCTTAGAACACTTTGGCTTAGAACACTTTGGTTTAGAACACTACACTTTGGCTTAAAACACTTTGGTTTAGAACACTTTGGTTTTGGTTTAGAACACTTTGGTTTAGAACACTTTGGCTTAGAACACTTTGGTTTAGAACACTTTGGCTTAGAACATTTTGGTTTAGAACACTTTGGTTTTTGTTTAGAACTTTTTGGCTTAGAACACTTTGGCTTAGAACACTTTGGCTTAGAACACTTTGGCTTAGAACACTTTGGTTTAGAACACTACACTTTGGCTTAGAACACTTTGGCTTAGAACACTTTGGTTTAGAACACTTTGGCTTAGAACACTTTGGCTTAGACCACTTTGGCTTAGAACACTTTGGCTTAGAACACTTTGGTTTAGAACACTTTGGTTTAGCACACTTTGGCTTAGAACACTTTGGCTTAGAACACTTTGGTTTAGAACACTACACTTTGGCTTAGAACACTTTGGTTTAGAACACTTTGGTTTAGAACACTTTGGTTTAGAACATTTTGGTTTAGAACACTACACTTTGGCTTAGAACACTTTGGCTTAGAACACTTTGGTTTAGAAAACTTTGGTTTAGAACACTTTGGTTTAGAACACTTTGGCTTAGAACACTTTGGTTTAGAACACTTTGGTTTGGGTTTGGAACACTTTGGTTTAGAACACTTTGGTTTTGGTTTAGAACACTTTGGTTTAGAAAAGTTTGGTTTAGAACACTTTGGTTTTGGTTTAGAACACTTTGGTTTAGAACACTTTGGTTTTGGTTTAGAACACTTTGGTTTAGAACACTTTGGCTTAGAACACTTTGGTTTAGAACACTTTGGCTTAGAACATTTTGGTTTAGAACACTTTGGTTTTTGTTTAGAACAGTTTGGTCTAGAACACTTTGGTTTAGAACACTTTGGCTTAGAACACTTTGGCTTAGAACACTTTGGTTTAGAACATTTTGGTTTAGAACACTACACTTTGGCATAGAACACTTTGGCTTAGAACACTTTGGTTTAGAACACTTTGGTTTAGAACACTTTGGTTTAGAACACTTTGGCTTAGAACACTTTGGTTTAGAACACTTTGGTTTGGGTTTAGAACACTTTGGTTTAGAACACTTTGGTTTTGGTTTAGAACACTTTGGTTTAGAACACTTTGGTTTAGAACACTTTGGTTTTGGTTTAGAACACTTTGGTTTAGAACACTTTGGTTTTGGTTTAGAACACTGGCTTGGAACACTTTGGTTTGGGTTTAGAACACTTTGGCTTAGAACACTTTGGTTTGGAACACTTTGGCTTAGAACACTTTGGTTCAGAACAGTTTGATTTAGAACACTTTGGCTTAGAACACTTTGGCTTAGAACACTTTGGTTTAGAACACTTTGGCTTAGAACACTTTGGTTTAGAACAGTTTGGTTTAGAACACTTTGGCTTAGAACACTTTGGTTTAGAAAACTTTGGTTTTGGTTAAGAACACTTTGGTTTAGAACACTTTGGTTTTGGTTTAAAACTCTTTGGTTTAGAACGTTTTGGTTTAGAACACTTTGGCTTTGAAAACTTTGGTTTAGAACAGTTTGGTTTAGAACACTTTGGCTTAGAACACTTTGTTTTAGAACACTTTGGCTTAGAACACTTTGGTTTAGAACAGTTTGGTTTTGGTTAAGAACACTTTGGTTTTGGTTTAAAACTCTTTGGTTTAGAACGTTTTGGTTTAGAACACTTTAGCTTAGAACACTTTGGTTTAGAACACTTTTGGTTTAGAACACTTTGGCTTAGAACACTTTGGTTTAGAAAACTTTGGTTTTGGTTAAGAACACTTTGGTTTAGAACACTTTGGTTTTGGTTTAAAACTCTTTGGTTTAGAACGTTTTGGTTTAGAACACTTTGGCTTTGAAAACTTTGGTTTAGAACAGTTTGGTTTAGAACACTTTGGCTTAGAACACTTTGTTTTAGAACACTTTGGCTTAGAACACTTTGGTTTAGAACAGTTTGGTTTTGGTTAAGAACACTTTGGTTTTGGTTTAAAACTCTTTGGTTTAGAACGTTTTGGTTTAGAACACTTTAGCTTAGAACACTTTGGTTTAGAACACTTTTGGTTGAGAACACTTGGGCTTAAAACACTTTGGTTTTGGTTTAGAACACTTTGGCTTAGAACACTTTGGTTTAGAACACTTTGGCTTAGAACACTTTGGTTTAGAACACTACACTTTGGCTTAAAACACTTTGGTTTAGAACACTTTGGTTTTGGTTTAGAACACTTTGGTTTACAACACTTTGGCTTAGAACACTTTGGTTTAGAACACTTTGGCTTAGAACATTTTGGTTTAGAACACTTTGGTTTTTGTTTAGAACATTTTGGCTTAGAACACTTTGGCTTAGAACACTTTGGCTTAGAACACTTTGGCTTAGAACACTTTGGTTTAGAACACTACACTTTGGCTTAGAACACTTTGGCTTAGAACACTTTGGCTTAGAACACTTTGGTTTAGAACACTTTGGCTTAGAACACTTTGGCTTAGACCACTTTGGCTTAGAACACTTTGGTTTAGAACACTACACTTTGGCTTAGAACACTTTGGTTTAGAACACTTTGGTTTAGCACACTTTGGCTTAGAACACTTTGGCTTAGAACACTTTGGTTTAGAACACTACACTTTGGCTTAGAACACTTTGGTTTAGAACACTTTGGTTTAGAACACTTTGGTTTAGAACATTTTGGTTTAGAACACTACACTTTGGCTTAGAACACTTTGGCTTAGAACACTTTGGTTTAGAACACTTTGGTTTAGAACACTTTGGTTTAGAACACTTTGGCTTAGAACACTTTGGTTTAGAACACTTTGGTTTGGGTTTAGAACACTTTGGTTTAGAACACTTTGGTTTTGGTTTAGAACACTTTGGTTTAGAAAAGTTTGGTTTAGAACACTTTGGTTTTGGTTTAGAACACTTTGGTTTAGAACACTTTGGTTTTGGTTTAGAACACTTTGGCTTAGAACACTTTGGTTTTGGTTTAGAACACTTTGGCTTAGAACACTTTGGTTTGGGCTTAGAACACTTTGGTTTAGAACACTTTGGCTTAGAACACTTTTGTTTAGAACACTACACTTTGGCTTAAAACACTTTGGTTTAGAACACTTTGGTTTTGGTTTAGAACACTTTGGTTTAGAACACTTTGGCTTAGAACACTTTGGTTTAGAACACTTTGGCTTAGAACATTTTGGTTTAGAACACTTTGGTTTTTGTTAAGAACACTTTGGTCTAGAACACTTTGGTTTAGAACACTTTGGCTTGGAACACTTTGGCTAAGAACACTTTGGTTTAGAACATTTTGGTTTAGAACACTACACTTTGGCTTAGAACACTTTGGCTTAGAACACTTTGGTTTAGAACACTTTGGTTTAGAACACTTTGGTTTAGAACACTTTGGCTTAGAACACTTTGGTTTAGAACACTTTGGTTTGGGTTTAGAACACTTTGGTTTTGGTTTAGAACACTTTGGTTTAGAAAAGTTTGGTTTAGAACACTTTGGTTTTGGTTTAGAACACTTTGGTTTAGAACACTTTGGTTTTGGTTTAGAACACTTTGGCTTAGAACACTTTGGTTTGGGTTTAGAACACTTTGGCTTAGAACACTTTGGTTTGGAACACTTTGGCTTAGAACACTTTGGTTTAGAACAGTTTGGTTTAGAACACTTTGGCTTAGAACACTTTGGCTTAGAACACTTTGGTTTAGAACACTTTGGCTTAGAACACTTTGGTTTAGAACAGTTTGGTTTAGAACACTTTGGCTTAGAACACTTTGGTTTAGAACACTTTGGTTTTGGTTAAGAACACTTTGGTTTAGAACACTTTGGTTTTGGTTTAAAACTCTTTGGTTTAGAACGTTTTGGTTTAGAACACTTTGGCTTAGAACACTTTGGTTTTGGTTTAGAACACTTTGGCTTAGAAAACTTTGGTTTAGAACAGTTTGGTTTAGAACACTTTGGCTTAAAACACTTTGGTTTAGAACACTTTGGTTTTGGTTTAGAACACTTTGGTTTAGAACACTTTGGCTTAGAACACTTTGGTTTAGAACACTTTGGTTTGGGTTTAGAACACTTTGGTTTAGAACACTTTGGTTTTGGTTTAGAACACTTTGGTTTAGAAAAGTTTGGTTTAGAACACTTTGGTTTTGGTTTAGAACACTTTGGTTTAGAACACTTTGGTTTTGGTTTAGAACACTTTGGCTTAGAACACTTTGGTTTGGGTTTAGAACACTTTGGCTTAGAACACTTTGGTTTGGAACACTTTGGCTTAGAACACTTTGGTTTAGAACAGTTTGGTTTAGAACACTTTGGCTTAGAACACTTTGGCTTAGAACACTTTGGTTTAGAACACTTTGGTTTAGAACACTTTGGCTTAGAACACTTTGGTTTAGAACAGTTTGGTTTAGAACACTTTGGCTTAGAACACTTTGGTTTAGAACACTTTGGTTTTGGTTAAGAACACTTTGGTTTAGAACACTTTGGTTTTGGTTTAAAACTCTTTGGTTTAGAACGTTTTGGTTTAGAACACTTTGGCTTAGAACACTTTGGTTTTGGTTTAGAACACTTTGGCTTAGAAAACTTTGGTTTAGAACAGTTTGGTTTAGAACACTTTGGCTTAGAACACTTTGTTTTAGAACACTTTGGCTTAGAACACTTTGGTTTAGAACAGTTTGGTTTTGGTTAAGAACACTTTGGTTTTGGTTTAAAACTCTTTGGTTTAGAACGTTTTGGTTTAGAACACTTTGGCTTAGAACACTTTGGTTTAGAACACTTTGGTTTTGGTTTAAAACTCTTTGGTTTAGAACGTTTTGGTTTAGAACACTTTGGCTTAGAACACTTTGGTTTAGAACACTACACTTTGGCTTGGAACCCTTTGGTTTAGAACACTACACTTTGGCTTAGAACACTTTGGTTTAGAACACTTTGGTTTAGAACACTTTGGCTTAGAACACTTTGGTTTTGGTTTAGAACACTTTGGCTTAGAACACTTTGGCTTAGAACACTTTAGTTTAGAACACTTTGGCTTAGAACACTTTGGTTTAGAACACTTTGGTTTAGAACACTTTGGCTTAGAACATTTTGGCTTAGAACACTTTGGCTTAGAACACTTTGGCTTAGAACACTTTGGTTTAGAACACTACACTTTGGCTTAGAACACTTTGGCTTAGAACACTTTGGCTTAGAACACTTTGGTTTAGAACACTTTGGCTTAGAACACTTTGGCTTAGACCACTTTGGCTTAGAACACTTTGGTTTAGAACACTACACTTTGGCTTAGAACACTTTGGTTTAGAACACTTTGGTTTAGCACACTTTGGCTTAGAACACTTTGGCTTAGAACACGTTGGTTTAGAACACTACACTTTGGCTTAGAACACTTTGGTTTAGAACAATTTGGCTTAGAACATTTTGGTTTAGAACACTTTGGTTTAGAACACTTTGGCTTAGAACACTTTAGCTTATAACACTTTGGTTTAGAACACTTTGGTCTAGAACACTTTGGTTTAGAACACTACACTTTGGTTTAGAACACTTTAGCTTATAACACTTTGGTTTAGAACACTTTGGTCTAGAACAGTTTGGTTTAGAACACTACACTTTGGCTTAGAACACTTTGGTTTAGAACATTTTGGTTTAGAACACTACACTTTGGCTTAGAACACTTTGGTTTAGAACATTTTGGTTTAGAACACTACACTTTGGCTTAGAACACTTTGGTTTAGAACACTTTGGCTTAGAACACGTTGGTTTAGAACACTACACTATGGCTTAAAACACTTTGGTTTAGAACACTTTGGTTTAGAACACTTTGGCTTAGAACACTTTGGCTTAGAACACGGTGGTTTAGAACACTTTGGCTTAGAACACTTTGGCTTAGAACACGGTGGTTTAGAACACTACACTTTGGCTTAAAACACTTTGGTTTAGAACACTTTGGCTTAGAACACTTTGGTTTAGAACACTTTGGCTTAGAACACTTTGGTTTAGAACACTTTGGTTTTGGTTTAGAACACTTTGGTTTAGAACACTTTGGCTTAGAACACTTTGGTTTAGAACACTTTGGCTTAGAACACTTTGGTTTAGAACACTTTGTTTTTTGTTTAGAACAGTTTGGTCTAGAACACTTTGGTTTAGAACACTTTGGTTTAGAACACTTTGGTTTAGAACACTACACTTTGGCTTAGAACACTTTGGCTTAGAACATTTTGGTTTAGAACATTTTGGTTTAGAACACTACACTTTGGCTTAGAACACTTTGGCTTAGAACACTTTGGTTTAGAACACTTTGGTTTAGAACACTTTGGTTTAGAACACTTTGGTTTTGAACACTTTGGTTTGGGTTTAGAACACTTTGGTTTAGAACACTTTGGTTTTGGTTTAGAACACTTTGGTTTAGAACAGTTTGGTTTAGAACACTTTGGTTTTGGTTTAGAACACTTTGGTTTAGAACACTTTGGTTTTGGTTTAGAACACTTTGGCTTAGAACACTTTGGTTTGGGTTTAGAACACTTTGGCTTAGAACACTTTGGTTTAGAACACTTTGGCTTAGAACACTTTGGTTTAGAACAGTTTGGTTTAGAACACTTTGGCTTAGAACACTTTGGTTTAGAACACTTTGGTTTTGGTTAAGAACACTTTGGTTTAGAACTCTTTGGTTTTGGTTTAAAACTCTTTGGTTTAGAACGTTTTGGTTTAGAACACTTTGGCTTAGAACACTTTGGTTTTGGTTTAGAACACTTTGGTTCAGAATACTTTGGCTTAGAACACTTTGGTTTAGAACAGTTTGGTTTAGAACACTTTGGCTTAGAACACTTTGGTTTTGGTTTAGAACACTTTGGTTTAGAACACTTTGGTTTTGGTTTAGAACACTTTGGTTTAGAACAGTTTGTTTTAGAACACTTTGGCTTAGAACACTTTGGTTTAGAACACTTTGGCATAGAACACTTTGGTTTAGAACAGTTTGGTTTAGAACACTTTGGCTTAGAACACTTTGGTTTACAACACTTTGATTTTTTTATAATATAATAATGTGTATAATAATGAAACAACTCAAGGTAAGTACGATGCAGAATCTTCTCTCGTGGGTCAAGAGCGGCTGAAACTCATTCCTCATCCGTCATTCTGCTTCAGCTCTGCTGGTGTTGCTGGTTTTTGAGTGTTTTGTGAACTTCTCAACATCTGTTGCTGCTGGGCACTTTGTTTCCGTCATCTGTCTGTTTCTACTTCAACTTGCTGCTTCCTTCGTTCAACCCTCAGGATCTCAGAGGGTTACTCGCTGGTCAACCGATGAGAACACAGTGAAGTGCATTGACAGCGGAGGTCCATCTGGTTGTCTGATAACACATCATGTGTGGAACATCTCTTTATATAGTTCAATCCAAACATAGACATTTGGAGTCTGTTGGCCTGACCTCACTACTGTCCAGAGGTGTGGACCAGTTTCACAAATCTGACAGACTCTATTCTGAAACTTGACCTGGAATGTCAAAATCATAGGGGCCCATCCATCCATAGAGGGGCCATCCATCCAAACAGGTGTCAATCATCTATAGGGGGTCCATGCAACCATAGGGGGGGCATTCATCCAAATGGTTGCCATTCATCCATAGGGGTGCCAACCATCTGTAGGGGCACCAACTATTCATAGGGGACGTCAACCATCCATTCAGGCACCATCCAGCCATAGGGGTGCCAACCATCCATATGTGCACATCCATCCATTTGGATGCCAATCATCCATAAGGGCATAACCGTCCACCCATAGAGCCACCAACCATCCTTTTGGCGGCAATCATCTATTGGGATGCCAACAGTCTATTTGGGAGCCAATCATGCATATGGGCAGTCCATCCATACGGGCACCAATCAACCATAGGGGCAATCCATTCATTTGGCCACCAATCATCCATTTAGGGCGCCAATCATCCATAAGGGCACCTGCTGATTTTCTGAAACTTGACTGGAGACTCTCCTGTCTCAATGTGGAAGAGGACAAAGAACAGGTATTTAATGCCAAGTCCTGAGACTAAACTTGGGATTTTCTTGACTTGGTCCCACCTCTGCTCGTCGTCATTTTATCATTCAGTTACATTCTTGTCCTCCATAGTTGTAGTTTAGGTTTAGGTTAAACCTTTTCCCCACACTGCAGTGCTGCTGGTCGAGGCCATTGCAAGGCACTTCTTTAAAGTGTTGGTAGAGATCTTTAAATGACCAGATGTAGATGTTTTAAACAGTTTTAAACTGCTCTGGTGGTGATAGATTGGTATCGGAGCTCTCCATCTTGTCTTTAACCATCTTTGATGTTTTCTTCTAATCGCCTGCTCTTTTTGGTTCTGTCTTTCCCTTCATCATCATGTTTTTATCTGTTCGCCATCACTTGGTTTTCACACAAACTTTTCAATGAACTTTATCAAATTCTCTGTTAATTTGATGGTTTTGATGCTTAACTTGCCTGCCTTTCTATCTATTATTTTATCTGTCTCTTGTTGTTTTTCCCCCGCTCGCCTTTCTTCCCGACACGTTCTGACTTTATTATTCTGATTATTTTATTGTTACCACATACTCCTACCTTTTGTCTTTTTCCCAGAACTGCACTGGTCCTTCTGAGCTCCCTGTCCTCCCCACCCCCTTCTTAGGAATGATTGTTATAGTGGCCTTGATTTGGTGCTGGTGGGAGGAGCTGGTGTCCTAGAAAGGACCAGGTATGGCCACGCCCTTCTTTCTCTACCAGACGCTCTGTTTCCTTTAGTATCAAAGAGTGGCTGAATCATGGGGGGGACATCCATGGGGGCCACAAATGCTAATCCGAGCTTCCACCGGAAAAATCTCAATGGAACATGAGCGCAAACTTCTGTCTGAGCAAAACAGCTAGGGGAGCTAAGGCATGGAACAACACAATACCACTCAACTATAGAGAAAGTGAACGTGGCCCATAGAGTGTGAAGGTGGCCAATACAGTGAACGTGGCCCATAGAGTGTGAACGTGGCCCATAGAGAGTGAACGTGGCCTATAAAGTGTGAACGCGACCGATAGAGAGTGAACGCGGCCGATAGAGAGTGAACGCGGTCGATAGGGAGTGAACGTGGCCCATAGAGAGTAGGTATACTAGAATGCTAGTCTGTAGTCTGTCTTTCTAATTTGAACATTTTGAACTGTGATTTGGGCTGCACGGTGGTGTAGTGGCTAGCACTGTCGCCTCACAGCAAGAGGGCCGCGGGTTCAATTCCCGGTCGGAGCGGTCCTTCTGTGTGGAGTTTGCATGTTCTCCCCGTGGCAGCGTGGGTTCTCTCCGGGCTCTCCGGCTTCCTCCCACAGTCCAAAGACATGCTGCAGGTTAATTGATCTCTAAATTGCCCATAGGTGTGAATGTGAGAGTGAATGGTTGTATGTCCCTACATGTGCCCTCGATGGACTGGCGGCCTGTCCAGGGTGTCCCCTGCCTTCGCCCTATGTCAGCTGGGATAGGCTCCAGCGCCCCCGCGACCCTAATGAGGATAAGCGGTATTGAAAATGGATGGATGGATGGATGAACTGTGATTTCTTGCTTTTTTACACAAGTGACTGAAAAGTCAACCAAACCAGCTAGGATTTAAGTATTTGCTCTGTAATCCAAATCTACTAGGGACTAAACTTTATTCTTTTTACCTTGATGTAAACAGACCGTTGTCCTTAATCAGTTTGGCAAGAATTTTGCATTCTAGCAACGCTGAAACTTCACTGTTAGCGAGGATCCCCTGTTTACCAGTATCGGTCACTAAGTGGGCAATTCCTTCAACGACCTGTGGGCGGGGTCGACACAGCTGTAGCTAATTATTGCCAACTCAGGTGTATAACCGTATAAAGACTCGGAGGATAAAGACCTAGGAGTCTTTGGTTGGAGTCAAGACTCTGAGGATAAAGACCTAGGAGTCTTTCGTGGGAGTCTTCGGTGGTGGCTGAGGGCGGCTGAGTATAAACATTTCTCTGTGATAATGTGTTTTCTCTTCATACCTGTGTGCACATCTACTCGTAGATACTAGAGACCGCGGACTCGGTCACACATGCACCAAAATCCCTCCTCTCTTATTTATCCCACCCGCTCTACACAGACCTAGCACCTCGTCACAGGGGGCCTCTGGAACTGCCAGTCAGCTTTACCTCAAGTCAGACTTCATCTCTGGCTTCGCTATCAAGCAATCGCTGGACATGTTTTTATGTCTTTAAGACATTCTTGAATTTTAGCGAGCTTGGTCTCCTCTGGTTTGATCGATAGATATAATTGAGTATCGTCTGCATAGCAATGAAAGTTTATGCAGTGTTTCCTGATAATATTGCCCAAAGGAAGCATATATAAGGTAAATAAAATTGGTCCAAGCACAGAACCTTGTGGAACTCCGTGATTAACGTTGGTGGTCATTGAGGCTTCATCGTTTACAAATACAAATTGAGATCGATCTGATAAATAGGATTTAAACCAACTTAGTGCGGTACCTGAAATGCCAATCGACTGATCCAGTCTCTGTAATAGGATGTCATGATCAATGGTGTCGAACGCAGCACTAAGGTCTAACAAGACCAGTACAGAGATGAGTCCTTTATCAGCACTAAGGTCTAACAAGACCAGTACGGAGATGAGTCCTTTATCAGCACTAAGGTCTAACAAGACCAGTACAGAGATGAGTCCTTTATCAGCACTAAGGTCTAACAAGACCAGTACAGAGATGAGTCCTTTATCAGCACTAAGGTCTAATAATACCAGTACAGAGATGAGTCCTCTATCAGCACTAAGGTCTAATAATACCAGTACAGAGATGAGTCCTTTATCAGCACTAAGGTCTAACAAGACCAGTACGGAGATGAGTCCTTTATCAGCACTAAGGTCTAACAAGACCAGTACAGAGATGAGTCCTTTATCAGCACTAAGGTCTAACAAGACCAGTACGGAGATGAGTCCTTTATCAGTACTAAGGTCTAACAAGACCAGTACAGAGATGAGTCCTTTACCAGCACTAAGGTCTAACAAGACCAGTACAGAGATGTGTCCTTTATCAGCATTAAAGTCTAATAAGACCAGTACAGAGATGAGTCCTTTATCAGCATTAAGGTCTAACAAGACCAGCACAGAGATGAGTCCTTTATCAGCATTAAGGTCTAACAAGACCAGTACAGAGATGAGTCCTTTATCAGCATTAAGGTCTAACAAGACCAGCACAGAGATGAGTCCTTTATCAGAACTAAGTTCTAACAAGACCAGTACAGAGATGAGTCCTTTATCAGCACTAAGGTCTAATAAGACCAGTACAGAGATGAGTCCTTTATCAGCACTAAGGTCTAATAAGACCAGTACAGAGATGAGTCCTTTATCAGCACTAAGGTCTAACAAGACCAGTACAGAGATGAGTCCTTTATCAGCATTAAGGTCTAACAAGACCAGTACAGAGATGAGTCCTTTATCAGCACTAAGGTCTAACAAGACCAGTACAGAGATGAGTCCTTTATCAGCACTAAGGTCTAACAAGACCAGTACAGAGATGAGTCCTTTACCAGCACTAAGGTCTAACAAGACCAGCACAGAGATGAGTCCTTTATCAGCACTAAGGTCTAACAAGACCAGTCCAGAGATGAGTCCTTTATCAGCACTAAGGTCTAACAAGACCAGTATGGAGATGAGCCCTTTATCAGCACTAAGGTCTAACAAGACCAGTACAGAGATGAGTCCTTTATCAGCACTAAGGTCTAACAAGACCAGCACAGAGATGAGTCCTTTATCAGCACTAAGGTCTAACAAGACCAGTACAGAGATGAGTCCTTTATCAGCACTAAGGTCTAATAAGACCAGTACGGAGATGAGTCCTTTATCAGCACTAAGGTCTAATAATACCAGTACAGAGATGAGTCCTTTATCAGCACTAAGGTCTAACAAGACCAGTACAGAGATGAGTCCTTTATCAGCATTAAGGTCTAACAAGACCAGTACAGAGATGAGTCCTTTACCAGCACTAAGGTCTAACAAGACCAGCACAGAGATGAGTCCTTTATCAGCACTAAGGTCTAACAAGACCAGTCCAGAGATGAGCCCTTTATCAGCACTAAGGTCTAACAAGACCAGCACAGAGATGAGTCCTTTATCAGCACTAAGGTCTAACAAGACCAGTACAGAGATGAGTCCTTTATCAGCACTAAGATCTAACAAGACCAGTACTGAGATGAGTCCTTTATCAGCACTAAGGTCTAATAAGACCAGTACAGAGATGAGTCCTTTATCAGCACTAAGGTCTAATAATACCAGTACAGAGATGAGTCCTTTATCAGCACTAAGATCTAACAAGACCAGTACGAAGATGAGTCCTTTACCAGCACTAAGGTCTAACAAGACCAGTCCAGAGATGAGTCCTTTATCAGCACTAAGGTCTAACAAGACCAGCACAGAGATGAGTCCTTTATCAGCACTAAGGTCTAACAAGACCAGTACAGAGATGAGTCCTTTATCAGCACTAAGGTCTAACAAGACCAGTACAGAGATGAGTCCTTTATCAGCACTAAGATCTAACAAGACCAGTACAGAGATGAGTCCTTTATCAGCACTAAGATCTAACAAGACCAGTACAGAGATGAGTCCTTTATCTGATGCATTAGGAGGTCATTAGTAATCTTCACCAGTTCTGTCTCTGTGCTGTTTTCTAAATCCTGACTGAAACTCAGTCATAAACTAGATATTATGATATAGAAAGTCACACAATATTTGTATGTATTATAGACATATCTTTGTTATTTGACTCATACTAATTCATATCATATGAAATGATCTATGCTATTCGTAATTATTTTCAGTAATTATTTTTAGAATAATGTCAATGGTTTCATAAATCAGCTGCATCGTTCTCATGAATGTCTATGCAAATGTAAATTTCTTCAAAATTTCTTTTGTCTATAATCTTTATTGTTCATCTTGTTTGGGAGTCCAGGACTCTCTTCTTCTTTTCTTCTGTTCTTCCTTTCTCCGTTAACGTCATTCCATCTCTTCGTCAGGGCCGGGACCCCGAGGGCTGGAGGCTGGCGGTGGCAGCGGTGGCCCTGGCAGCCATTGTGGTTCTGGTGTTACCCAGCTTCACCAGGGCCTGAGGACTCCACAGGAAGTGACCTCACTGGGAACTCTGGGATCGCCGCCCATACATGTTGCTGTCCTGATGTCTGCTTGTCGGTTCTCCTGAAGGCAATAAGACGTGAAGAAGTCCTCCAGAAGGACTCTGAACTCTTTGTGAGCTTTTCAAACGTCCAACTTCATGATCCACGAGTCCAGCTGGAAGTGTTCATCGGAGTTTTTATGTTGTCCATTGTTTTTGCTGCTGATACTTTCCTTCAATGAAAGTAGTAATACCACAGTGTAAGAATAAAAAGTACAGAAGTATAAACATGCAAATATTATATTATAGAGTATTATATATATATATATATATAATGTTTTTAAATAATTCAGCATGTTTATATGCTGGTCGAGAAGCTTTTAATCTATAAAATAATCATATTTTATTTGTTGATATGTTTTGCATGTACAAGTCTAACTTTCAGAGTAAAAAACAAATGTTGTGAATGTAGCAAATAGAATATTTACCTCAAAAATGTGCTGAAATATCAAGTAGTGTAGAATAGAAAAGTACAAGAACTTCCAGATTGTACTTCAGTACCGTACTGTTGTCAAAGTATTCATTTATTTTCCTCCACTGTTCCCAGTATGTGATGGGAGTCGGTCGTTGGGTTTATTGTCAGTGAAGTGAAGAAGAAGTCATCAATAACACCAGACTTCTGCACATTAGTTTATTGACATGAATTCTTTAGATCTGAAAATTCCAATCAGTTTAATTTATATTACAATTAATTGATGAATCCAAAACCCAAAAGGTGTTCCATTTATAAAGAACTTAAAAGTAGCAAATGTTTGTAATTCAATAATTGATTTTTTTTTTTCTACAATTCTTTGCCTTATTTGTGCGTACTGGAGTAATATCATATTTTGCTCTGGCTGAGATATCGACAGCAGATACAAGAAGATGGTTTTGTGTTGGAATCCATTGACTTCCTGTTATTTACTGTGTGTTGGTTGACATGCATTATGTAACCCTTTACAGATCTATTTAAATATCTGTATTTGTATGTTTGGTCGTATGTTCATTACAGCTGTGAAAACCAGCTCTTTGTTGTAGCTGAATCCTTCTGAAGAGAGATTATTTACTACGACTGTTGTCACTGTGCCACTTTTAAGCTCAACTCATTTGAGAAAGATATTTTTGCACAGCATATCAGGCAGCTGATATATGATTATGGATACAGATGGGGGCAATACATATTAGTGGATAGAAGAGGGGCCGGAATAGAGCCTTCAGATAACATTCACTACCCTTGAAATGAGGCAAACTGAGCTCAAAGGTACAAGAGCACAAGAGGACCCGGAGAAAGATGTTGACGTTCATTTATGAATTATTGATTATAGAGGTGGCCTCTTCAGGGGAACCCTGTGTACAAGAAGACAGTGAAGTGATTATTTATGTATTATTTTTGTAAATAGTGAAGAGAAGAGGACCACAAATGCAGCCCTGTGGGATACCTTTATTTTTGCTTTCTTGGCTTGGAACCATAAAACAGCTGCTACTTGAGTTGTAATTTACGGATTGACCTAAAAATAATAAATATACCATAAATAGCTCAAATAATCGGGCTTTTGATACAGCGTTGATGAGATCAAAGTCAAGAGAAACCAAACTGTCTACGTCTCATTTCAGTTTGTGCAGACTCTCAAAGATGTCATGTTGCTTTAATATGATGGTGAAATGAACACATTTCTTACATTTAATCTTTTTATTATATAACGTGTTTTAGCTTTTCAATGGATCCTCAGAGACTCATGATTCTGTTTACATTTGAGCGGGGACCAAATAATCATAAAATATAATCACGCTGGAATGACAGTGAAAACAAACTGTTTTGCTTTGTGATGTGACCAAATATTAACAGCTTAAAAATAAAACATTCCAGTTTACATACAAGCACTAGTGATATGACACGGGTGAGAATTCAAATTGATAACAAAATGTCTGAAACATTGTGCTGAATTAGAAAAGACTGAAACATGATGAACAGTGACAGATGAAGTGACATTAGCTTGACACAGCAGGTCTTTAATAAATTGTAAAAATTAAATAAAATTAGAAAATGTATTAAGCATTTGAGGAGTTAATATATATCTATTTATATATATATATATATATATATATATATATATATATATATAAATATAGACAAATAATAACAATTGCTATTCAAACCTTTGTTTATAAAAACATAAATTCTTCCTGAAGCTGCATGCTAAGTTCACTCTGTACTTCTGTGGCTTTCTTTGTTGTTACTACTCACTAATAGTTTGTAATGTTCATAGAATAGTTCCACTTTGATTCCTAATCACTATAATTAAAGGAAGTTATTTTTCAGACAGCTGTTTAGACTATAGTTTAGAGGTAGCAGTAGAAATACATACTGGGGATGGACTGATTATTGGTTATTGGTTAGCTGATACTTGACTTCAAACTAAATTGACCTTTTGATGATAATGGTTCCTGAAATACATTTTTATGTGAATTATTATTTGTTTGCGTTTTTTAAATTTCAGATTATAAATCTGAAATAAAAAACAATACCAAATCTAAGACAAAAGTAAACACTTTCTATTGTTAAAGGATTTATGTTAAATGCTAAAAGATTCAAGGAGGAGGATCCTAAATCAGTCCGTCCTTAGCAATTCACTAGCTTACTATTGCGCAAACAAACATTAGCTAGCTTAATAGTGTGCTGACAAACGTTAACTGGCTTACCAGTGCACTCACAAATGTTAGCTAGCTTACTAGTGCGCTGACCAACATTAGCTAGTTTATTAGTGCGCTGACCAACATTAGCTAGCTTAGTAGTGCACTGATAAACATTAGCTAGCTTAGTAGTGCGCTGAAAAACGTTAGCTAGCCTAGTGGTGCACTGACAAATGTTAACTGTAGACAGCAGTGTTGCATGTTAGATTTAGAGAAGTATCACATTTGCATGAAACTAGCCAAGTAGGTTAAGACGATGTAGCAGCTGTTAATTTAACATGAGCGCAGTGATCCAAACTCTTCCATAGTTACTTTAAACTGTTTTATTATACATGTTGTAGTTACAAGTTAAAATGATGTTTTAAACTCTTTTGATCATGTTTCAGTTCCTTCTATGTATCCACTACAGACGTAGGACATGGCTAGTTTAGCTTAGCACAAAGACTGGATACAGGGGAAACATGCTAAGCTAGCTCAACCAAAAGAGAAAAGAAAGCGCGTTTGAGAAACTTAGATTTTCATGTAATATTTTGTCTTTGTTGGTAACTGATGTACAACTAACAAAATGTTATGTTAGGTATTATTTTTGTTAGCTTAATAACTTTGGCTAGTTTGGGTCCTGTTAGATACAAACAGCTTGTCCAACTTTAGCTGCTAGCTTTGTAGTTAGTCGCTGTTATTATAGACATTTAAACCGTTTTTTGGTTTGTAGCTATTGTTTGTGTATCACACCAAAATAGGTTTAACTCAGCTCAGCATAAAAGAAAACACAAATCATCTTTAGCCTAGTTTAGCACAAACCAGGTAGGGAAATATTAATGTGAAAAGAAGATATGCATGGGAGCTATTTGTTTACCAACAACTGCTGCTAGGCTTGCAGCGTTCCTCCTCTATCTTTTTGCTAAACTAGGCTAACAATGTCCTAATCCCACTATGGCGAAGGCATGACCTACCCTCCTCTGCTTCTGATTGGCTCATCCTGATAAATCTCACTTATCCTGCCTAAACCTAACCAATCCCACCGACCAAGGCAACGAGTACTAGCCAATCAGAGGAAGATGAGGGCGGGTCATGCCTTCACCGTAGCAGCTTTTCGTAATTTAGCGTCTCAGGTTGAACGGAGTAACAGACTGTTTTGAACCTCCTGAGATCATTGTTCTACTTTACTGTGTAACAGCTGCATTTCTGTGTTTTTTTCCCCTTCAACACCGTGTTCTTCAGGTGTTTCAGGTGTTAATGATGGGTTATTCTGTTTCTCTGTATTTAGCCCCTAACCCTAACCCGGTATGTTACAATATGTTAAAATATGTTACGGTAGGTTACAAATATGTTACAATATGTTACAAGTATGTTACAATATGTTAAAATATGTTAAGGTATGTTACAAATATGTTACAATATGTTACAATATGTTACAATATGTTACAAGTATGTTACAAATATGTTACAATATATTATGGTATGTTACAATATGTTAAAATATGTTATGGTATGTTACAATATGTTACAAATATGTTACACTATGTTACAATTATGTTACAATATGTTACAATATGTTACAATTATGTTACAATATGTTACGGTATGTTACAATATGTTAAAATATGTTAAGGTATGTTACAATATTTACAATATGTTACAATATGTTACACTATGTTACAGTATGTTACGGTATGTTACAATATGTTACAATATGTTACAAATATGTTACAATATGTTACGGTATGTTACAATATGTTACAAATATGTTACAATATGTTACAATATGTTACAATATGTTACAATATGTTACGGTATGTTACAATATGT